>NC_087550.1:32164243-32464243 GCF_036250125.1 Pseudopipra pipra | reverse complement strand
GAGTGCCTATTAAATACCAGTGTAAATGATTTACACAGGTGATGTAATCCGTTTGAGTAAGATGGTGCTTAACTCGAGAGGATTTTTTTTACTCTTTTAGTAAAAGTAGTTTTCAGGATGTTATAATTATATTATTTAATGTGTGAATTTCCTATGCAAATACCTGTTTCAACTGTTCACCCTTAATTTTGGCTTCTTCAGTTTCTGTCAAAGATGGTATTAAAGAATTGTTTTCTTTATAATAATTAACTAAGATTATACATCACATGTTGTTTACTTTGTGTTCCAAACCATGGAATTTCTTTATAATATAAACCTCTGACATTTACTGTGTAAACTAATCATGTTTCTATATACTCTATATACAATAGCAATACTTGACAGGGAAGAATTAGGACACCCTGGTTGGTTTTGGCTTGGCCAAATCACACTCTGTCAAATAACTTTCAGACAGTATTGGGAAATGTGAACAGAAAAGAATGATTTCTAGGATGCATTTTGGATGCAGAAGGCTGACTAGGTTTACTGGCAATGCAGCAAGTTGTTTCATGCTAGCTGGCCTCTACCCAAGGCTGGTGCTGAACACATTCAGATCACCAGTATAGATATTCATGGCCCTGGGGCTCATGCTTGCTGATTGCTGCAGTGGCACATAGCAGAGACCTTGGGGCTGACAAGCACATGCCTTCAGATATCTATGTTACAATTACTCTAATTAGCCTGTGCACGCAGTTAGAGGCACAACCTTGTTACCTTCTGAACACCCTGGAGAATTGTTTTGTCAGCTATTCTGGAAGGGTCCCCATTTTAGGACCTGACACAGCCATGGCAAAAGCTTCCTCACTATGATCAGAATGAGCTTTACTGCACAGAAGTAAAAGAGAGAAAAATATTTAGCCCAAAACATTGAATGAACAACTAATTGTATGAATAAAACATGAACTAACACTAAAATTTCTCCTTAGCTGTTCCAGCATTTCACCAAGATTCTAAAACCACCCTGTAGGTTTTGTTATTTGCTCAAGGGACAGCATGGTCTAAAGAGTTTTTTCTGGTTTCCCTTTTCTGTGAGACAACTATTACATCTATCAAGAAAAATTGCTTAGAAGAGTTTGTTTCCTCTGTAGTACAAGATACTTTCCCCTCGTGATGCAGCTGTCCATCATTTCCTGCACGTTGATAGCAGGAGATCACATGAGACTGGGTGACTGTGTCACTTCCACTATTTCTCTAAAATTACTTGAGTATTATTTCTACCGTGTATTTATTACATTTCATTAGAATATTTTTGCCTTAAGGTTTCAGTCATCCTTCTTTTGCTTACAGCTTTATCAGCCCAAGTGATATGTATTTTTTATGAGCTCTGTGTTATGAGAAATAATGCATAATGTATGAAGTAAAACCTTTTAGGATTTATGTTTAACTCACTACAATTTTTGCCATGCTGCCTACATATAACATGTGAATAATATTAAATGTTCTTCTGTGGAAAAAATTGAAAAAATATACACTCGCTGTTTGATAATTTGAAGGAACTTTGTCACAAACATAAATTTAATATGATGTCAAAATTCGTGTAATTAACCCATTCATAAGTAAGTGTACAAATTCAGTTTAGCAATCTACTGCAAAGCAAAACCACTGTGCAATTATGCTGCAATTACAAGTTAATTACATAGATATAAGAGCATCTGAATTTTACTTATACTGTCTTTTTTCAAATTATAGTAATTAACATTGCAGCTTCTAGGTTTTACCTTGCATAACAATAACACACATGACCTGGTTAACTGCAGTTTTTCTGCTCTTACGTTTACTTCTTATGAAAGTCTTACTGACAAAGCACCATTCGCTGGCCAATTTGAATTGAGAATTCTTTCAAGGCAATTTGTAAACAATGCCTAGCTGGAAATAAATACATACATATATGAATATTTATTTCTGAATTTGAAGTTTGGCCATAAAGTGTTAAGATATTATTTGGATCTTGGGTTAAGATTCCTGGTGCAGTATTACAGACTTTCCCTCCTTTTGAAGTTAAAAACTAAGGTGGTTTTCATCTTTCCTAACTTTAGATACATAAGATGGATAAATTGCATTTCTTTTCCTCATTTTCTGTAGAGGGAACAACTCAACTTGCTTAAACTGACTTGTACCTGTCTGGGGTGGTTTTCCCAATGCCTGATGATTTCTTAAGCTTGTGGGTGCCAAAGCCAGCTTTTCCCTCTGCATCTGCCTCGGTGCTCTTCTTTCTCATGGCTATCGGCACCCATGAGCCAAGCAATCTAACAAAGGTGCACAAGAAATGTATAAGTACCAGGGATGTGAAGCAGCACAGCCTTTTCATATTCTTAGTGCATACTGTCTATATCTTAGGATTTTAAATTGGTGATGTAATAACAGAATTTGAATATTTATTACTTTACTAATGATATGAAACATTGCCCTTTATTCAAAGCGTCGTGTTTAAACTTGTTTTGAAGCATTCTTTGTTTTCAGGTCTATAGGCACAAGGAAAAGGGAAGTCCAATGTCCTGTTATCAGAAAGATGTATCCTTATGTTTCCTGTTATTTTTCCACAAAATTTTTAAGTGTTGTACATAAAACAAGCCTTGTCTAGAAAGTGTTTATAGCCAAAAGAGACAGGTGCAGCAAGTGAAAAACATGCGTAGGAGAGGAGTTGAAAGTGAAGTAATCCTGATTAACATATTAAGTGGTATTTTCAAAATAAGCCTTACCTAAGTTTTACCTTTATGATTACCCAAAACCAGTAAATATCCCAAAATCTTGGTTTATGCTTTGTTTTCATGGATTTTCTTTTTTATGAAACTAACTTAAGACCTCTCTGTTAAGCATCTCTTAAGCCAGACTCCAGCAGAACTACACTATATCTCTAAACGAGGAGTGTGCAAGATGTGAGAGGTTTTTAAACCTGCATGTTGCCAGGAGCATCTGAAAGTCTAATCATGACATTTTGTACATCCTTTCATTTCATGAGTCTATTTGTTCACACCTAATCAATGATGTAATTTTAAATAATCAGATCAGGACACTTTGCCTTAGGAACAGACAGTAATTCAAAGAATTGCAGACACAGTAATAGCAGCAGCAAGGAACCAGTGATTTCCTATTCCTCATTATGACAAACCTCAATTTAAAGTTAGCATATTTTATCATAAAAAGGGAAATAAAAAATCCTGATATGTGAGTTTCATATCCATACATTTACTGTGCTACCAAGAAAGAAAACAAAAAAATACTATGGCAAAAATGAGAAAAGAGTAATTTTATGAAAATGGAGAAGAGAACTGTATTAGGTATTTATGTTATAGGAGCACATTCATTACTTTTTTTCAACGGCTGTATATGCTGCTGTTTTCTCAATGCCCATCATGTTGTTAACTAACCATGAAATAATGTCATACCAGAAGCGAATGTTTGTTCTTAAACCTTTATTCACTCATATCAATAAACTCGAGAAAGAATTTTCCGGTGGCGAAAAGTACACTAAAGAATAAATGGCTTCATGTATTAATTTTTTTCTTTCTCCTTGAGTTTCAATTTAAGAGATGTATCTTTTTCTTCTAGGGTAAGCACATGAGATCTGACTAAAAATATTTTTATTTCTCTGTTCACTGGAAATGCCAATGATTACTCCCTCATGCATTAAAAACATTTGGAATAATTATATTTATTACAGTACACATATAAGTTTGAATTCAGGTAACTAAATGGGTGGTATAGCCTTTTAAATACATCAAAACTGTGCTTATGCTAGGAAGGAAAAGGGACTATTTAACTGACACAAAAAATAACTCGGTATAAATTGATCATTAATAAATTTAAGCTGGTAATTAAAAGATTATGTCTAAACTTTAGAAGGATGAGGTTCCAGAGTTGTAGTGTCATCACTGAGTGAAATTAAATTAAGTTCAGTATATTTCTGAAAGACATCAAAAGTAGGTTGTGCTTTTGACAGTAGGAGGGTGAAGTCAGTGAGGCAGAAGTTGTCCTCTTCTACATCTCAGCAAGGTCAAAAGAGAAAAACTTTTGCATTAGAAGCAAATTGCTATTATTCAGGGAATTAGCTAAATACATTTAAATCTACCAACTGAAATAAATAGACTAGCGAAAGGGTAGAAAATGCTGACGGAGGAACAATAACCTGAGTAGCTCAACCACACCAGGAAAGAAACAATTTAGGGAGGTTTTTGTTTCATCTTTATAATTTTTTTTCCCTCAGGTAAATTCCCTAAAATTTCTTATTTTGTTAGCATTTCATGTCTAATCTGCTTCTTAAGCATATAATACAAAACCATTAACACTCTTCTCTTGTTTTCTTACACACAGATTGTTTTAGAAACAGGTATATCCTCATTCAAAGACCTCTGAAGCCAAAGGATAAACTTTCATTAAGTTTTGGCAAAAACACCCTCCCTGTGACTACTGTTCTTGCAGCATGAGATGATATCTTCATCCTATCAGGGCTAGTTTTTAGTGAGCTTGCCGCAATCTGAAGTCAACCTTTCTATATATTTTTATGTCTACACATTCATCTGTGTCCTATATACTTAAACATTTGAAAGGTGTAATTAAGGAATATCACTAAGACAGTTTGTAGTTCTGATACCCTTGTCTTCTTATTCAGCATAACAGGAAGTAATGAAAGTAGAAAAATGTCATTTTGTAAAATCTGTCACTGCTATAGCCATATGTATCAGATCACAGTAAATTTGCCCATCAGTGTGCACATAGTAAATTACTTATATTCATAGACCATTGTGCATTTCCTGTAAGTATTCCTGGAAAACATTTCCTAGCTACAGGTTTTGAATTAATCAATCAACTTTTGTTTTTATAGCACCGTTCTGGAAAATCCACTCATGGTGCTTTCAGTAACAGAGATAAGAAAAACAAATAAACGAATCCATACTCTCCATTTACATCCAAAGCATCTATCTTCTTGACAATTTTCACTGAATATGTTTCAGCTGTGAAAGTTCCAACAGCTTACCTTTGAGAAACTTTCCTCTAGGAAAGTTAATTTTGACTACAAAATTAACAAATAGGCATAGGAAACAATACAGGTATCTCAGTCACAGAAAAGGAATATGGAGTCAGCTGGACTTTTGATTTGGCTCTACAAATCATGTCTGAAGTTAATAATTTGGGAAAATTAGACAACATTTTCCAGTCAATACTGCAGGCCACAGTGTGGCTGCTGAAGGGCAACTGTGGGATTACTCACTTACTCATAGATGTCAACAATGTGGATGTCTACAGCTCAGTTAAGCTCTTTTCAGGGTCATGAACAAAAATTATAACTCAGGTCAGCTCACCTGTTTGGGACTTGACGAATCATGACCTTCAAGTGCCTGTTTCTCTCTCTTTCAATTATTAAAGGTGTTGAACATGATTAGCTCTGCCGCAGACATCTACAGAAACCTCTCCTGTTCACTAAATGAGTTTTGGCATGAACTATAGCCTGACATCATAGTGAAACTTCAGTTTAGTAGCCAAATAGAAGACAAATCTAATAATAAACACAGCAAATTCCACCTCAGACCTACACAAGACATGAGTGGTACGAGTTCACGTATTTAATAGTAGTGTGTAAATGCCATAAGAGTTTTGGAAGAAAATAATGCCATGAAGTTATGAAGCAGAGGCCATATTTACCAACTTAGATAAGATTTTGTAATTTTTTTAGAAAAACTAAAATATCAATATAATTATGGTTTCCAAATACATGACTATAAGCTGGAAACATACACAAAGTCCACACAGGTGCCTAAATACATTCAAAAGCTAGTTCCTCAGTAAAATGAGACACTAAATGAATGGAATGTAAACTACATGCCAGGTTTTATCAGATGGTTTGTTGACTCCTATTCCCGCAAGTCACCCAGAGAAAATGGTATAAGCACTTTGGACACATGTTGAGAGCAGAGCTAGAGCACCTGCCAAAGCAGGTGTACAACTGGGCAGATGCAGAAATATGCAGAAGGAAAAATGAAGGAATTTCTCATATGAACAATGCTCAAAGAGAGCAAAATTTTGGGATCTGACTTGGAGTTCAAAACCTTGCCGAACTGGAGAGGAAGACTTCTCCTGACATACAACGTGAATTTTCTCCTTCTGTTCATCTTACTGCCTCACTGGATGTTTTACAAAACTTGTTCTTGTCCTGAGCTGTATCGAACTTCTCCTCCAAGATCTTGCCCCCAGTTTTTGTTAGCTCTGTTTTATTTTGTGAGCTTCCCTTGAGGCAATTCATTTTTGGGGGGATTGATCTATCTGCCTCTTCTCCATGTGTTAGCATATTTACATGGGATAGTTCAGTAACATCATACATGTTCAACATTTTTTTGCAGGTGAAATTATATCTTATCCTACAGAATAAGTTTTATTCTGAATGTAATTGAAAAGTGGTTTTGTTAGTGAAAAAATCAAAGAGTTACAAGGTCGCTTATCTCTTGCTGTCAGGATACACCTACGCTTTTATTTGCACATTTGCTGACAAGCTCTTTCTTCCTCTGGCAAGCTTAAAACTTACCCCTTTCATCTGTTCTCAAGGTAAATGTAAGTCCTATATGCAAACAAGGGTTGGTTGAAACAGCCCTTCTCTCACACCATGCTCTCCTGACCTGAGTTTTCTCATTTGGTAACAGTGGGATTCCAGTCATGTAACTGTACCTAAAAATTAATCATCTAGTGCTATCAGTTAAGCCACCCATGGTCTTTTAGCAATCCAGGGATTTTTCAGACTGTGAAAGGTGACTTTCTTTCTTCTTTGTGAAAAGTAACACATACCCAAGGTGGACATGTCTCTGTAATTTTCTCTTTCCCAGCTTAACTGTAGAAGACATCAATGATGTAGCAATCAGAAAGTGTTAACTCACTCTGCTGCTCACTCTCTTGCAAAACCTCAAAAACTGAAGTTCCAGCCACTCTTGCCTTAGGAGAAGAGGGCAAGCTCTTTCACATTCCTCTTGGAGGAGTCTGGGCATCACGGAGCTTGCCAGTTCCAAATTCCTGCCTTTCTCACTTTCTCCAACACTACACAGAACATCATTTTACCTCATTTCTTTATTTGGATCAACAAGCAAGAGTCATGAAGGGCTGTTGATGGGAAAGAAGATCATAATGTGATCAAAATTCATTTTAGTTCCATCAGAGAACCAGCAAACTCTTTGTGTGACTACCATAAGAACTATATCACAGACTGCTATAAAGGCTAAAGTAATGATTTGACTCAGGAAAATGAAATAAAGCCTTCAGAGCTCAATAAACAAAAATTTGCTTTCAGTCACTCATATATACATTTAGAAACCCCAAGTTACATGGAAAAACAGAGACTGTAAAGATGTCAGTATTTTTAGTATGTGTGCAGTAAATCACCAAAAAACTGTATAGATTAAAGTAGACTGTAGTTACCTGTATCACAATGAAGAAATAAGCTACTTACTTTTGACCAAGCATGGTGGGTTGACCTTGGCTGCCAGGTGCCCACCAAAGTTGCTATGTCCCTCTCCTCTTCACCTGGACAGGGGAGAAAAAATATAACGAAAAGTTTGTGGTCAGCATAAGGACAGGGAGAGATCACTCACCAATTGCCAATTGTCCAAATGGACAAAAGAGACAGGCCCTCAGGATGATTAATGTACTGCCAATCAAACCAGAGAAGGAAATGAGAATTGCAACCAAAAGTGAAAACACCTTCTCTGTGACCCTCCCTTCCTCCTGGGCTCAACTTCATCTACAATTTTCTCTACCTCCTCCACCCGTTCAGTGGTGCAGTAGGATGGGGAGTGGAAGCTGCGGTCAGTTCATCACACACTGTCTTTGATACTTCTTCCTCTTCAGAAGCAGGACTCCTCACACTCTTCTCCTATTGTAGCGTGGGTTTCCACCAGCAGGAGAAAGTCCTCTCTGAACTTCTCTAATGTGATGCCTTCCCATGGGCTACAGTTCTTCACTAACTGGTCCAGCATGGGTCCCTTCCACAGGGTGCAGTATTTCAGGAACAAAAGGCTCCCATATGGGTCCCCTTCAGGGCCACAAGTCCTGCCATCAAACCTTCTTAGTGTGGCTCCTCTCTTCACTGGACCACTGGAGTGAGTGCCAGGGCAGTGCCAACAGTCTGTTTCAGCAGCTTTCCCATGGGCTCACAGCCTCCTTTGGCATCCCCCTGCTCTGATGTGGGGTCCTCCTGGGTCTGTAGGTGGATCTCTGCTCCATCACAGACCTCCATGGGCTCCAGGGGGATGACCCGCCTCACCATGGCCTGCACCACGGGCTGCAGGGGAATCTCTGCCCAGTGCCTGGAGCACACCCCCTGCCTCCTTCTTCTCTGACCTTCATGTCTGCAGAGCTGTTCTCAAATATTCTCATTCCTCTCATTCCTCTCCTCTGCAGTTTTTTGTGCAATTTTTTACCCCATTTTCTTCCTCTCCTTAAACGTGTTATCCCACAGGTGCTACCACAATTGATGATGGGTTCAGCCTTGGCCAGAAGTGGGTCTGTCTTGGAACTGGATGTCATTTGCTCTGTGAGAAATAGGGGAAGCTTCTGACAACTTCTCATGGAAGCCAATCCCTGTAGATCCCTAACCACCAAAACCTTGTCACAAAAACCCAATAGAGCAACTTTAAAGGTGTGACAGCACTATCGAAACAGCAAAATAAATTGTCATTGCAAGTATGTTTTATTGACAGAGAGAATTTTGGGTTAATTAGCTGATTTCTCAAAGCTGTTAGCTATCCACCTTCCAGCCAGTAGGTATTGAATGTTTGGTGATCTCTGACTTCTTACAGACTTGCTCTGCCATGCAGGTTGCTAGCCACTTAGTAGTGATTGTCCTGGGAATGCCCTGACTTTCAGAACAGCAGTGTGTTTTCTACTGCTTAAGGTTGTCAATAAATTTAACACTTCTAGCATGAAAAACACATCCTTGTTCATGAGGCACAGGGAATACAAGGACATCATCAGATTATGAGTATGGGATTTAATGTGTTGGATTGCCCTAATATGCACTAGCCTCATACCTCCAGCCCTCACCTCATAGAAAGCTGTTAGTTAAATGCTCCATAATACCTTAAAGGAATTTTAATGTTTGAGGAGACCTTATTTTTACAGGAAACCAGCAACATTTGCACAGAAAGGTAGGAGAATTCAGAGCAGCAAAAGTGTTGCTTAGATGCTGAGCTTTAATTATTTGCCTTTGATGAAGCATCAGATCTTTGACAGCTTTTCTACCTATATTGTAAATACAGCTCTAGATCTTAGAATCATGGAATCATAAGATAATTAAGGTTGGAAAAGACCTCTTAGATGGAGTTCAACCATTAACCCAGCACTATCAAATCCACCACTAAACTGTGTCCCTAAGCACCACATCTACATGTATTTTGAACACTTCCAAGGATGGTGGTTCCACCACTTCCCTGGGCAGCCTGTTTCAGTGTTTGACCACCCTTTCAAAAAAAATTGTTTCTAATAGCCGATCTAAACCTCTCCTAGTTCAACCTGAGGCCATTTCCTCCTGTCCTATTGCTTGTTACATGTGAGAAGACACTGACCCACACCTGGTAACAACCTTCTTTTGGGTAGTTGTAGAAAGCAATAATGTCCCTCCTGAGTCTGCTTTTCTCCAGAATAAACAACCCCAGTTCTCTAGAGTAATTCTTCCTTATGTGCAGGGAATAGTTTTTATATAAAAATATACCTGTTGCACACACATGCTGCTGCAAACATGCACCTTCCATTCCTCCTGTATCTTGAGGTGATAGAAATGACCGTGGGAAAATTCTCCATTTCCTTTGAGAACCCAGTCCTGGTCTTCTCCAGGAGAAACTGTTCAGCCCTGAGGCTCTCACCTTCTCAGCTTAGCGTAGCTTCAACCTACATGAGAGCCCTTTGCCAAAGTTGTAGACACTTTGTCCTGCTCTTTCCCTTTTGAAATTTTGATGCCAGCAAGGAACCATGCAGCCTGGTTTCTGCTGATTGAAATCATCAAAACCAGAACTTTTAACTATTTAAGTCAATTGCTGCTTATTTTTTTTTAAGTGTTCAGTGTAGCATATAAACAACAATCAAAGACTTATTAACAAATAAAATGGATTAAATAAGAAAGAGAAAGAGGAGACTAAGGATGATAGAGAGTAAATAAAGAGAAGTATAAAGAGCTTCTCAGTGTATTGGGATTCATTACTGGCTTCTATAGGGTTGATTTAGTCATCGTCAGTCTCTTCCCATTTATCTGCTATTTGTAATCCCACCAAAAAACCCAGAGTAGTTCTATTTCCAAATCATACATGATGACTTTTGAGGAAGGAGTTTAAAATTCATTACAGGCGTAAAAACAAATCAAGCTGACAGAATGCTCAAATATATTGTGCTGCCTGGATTTATAATTGAAAAACCCTCTGCTGCATGAAATGAGTGAAATAGAGTAGATGAACCAGCAGACAAGCAGGAGACCAAAATTAAACAAATTTGTGTAAAGAAATCCCACTTACTTATCAGATACCAGGTATTCATTTTCTCTATACTTGGTCTATCTGTCAGATAATGTGAGCAAATATTGATTGGGATTGGAGGGCAGAGGGCATCCAGATTGTTTTTCTATTATTTATTTATTATCTTTCAGGTACATGGTGGCAAGTGCCTGTATTAAGTTTTGGGAAGAAAATAAAGACTGAAAAGATGTGTCTATTATGATACATAATGTTGCGGGCTCAATTCTCCTTTAGAATGTTTTAAATCCACTGTTTGGAAAGCAGATCGCTTTTCAGATATGGATCATCTGATGCAAAGTAGATGCTTGGCTTTGCCGAAACATCACTGTAAACATCACCAGAGGTTTTTGATTGAAGAAGTATTTACTCAGACATTAAATACTAGTTATATATCCAATCATAACACAGTTTAGCAAAAGTTATAAATACTAGCTTAGTTTTGATCATATATTTAAAGGTACATTTTTTTCTGTTTAGCAGTTATGGATTAAACATTTAGTATTGTCTTCTCTTTTAACATGACCTCTGAAACTACTGGAGTGAGTTCTTCTCCAAGCCCCAAAAACCTCCTTGAGAATAAAAATGAGATAAACAGTTGAGCTGGCCAAACTGAGTGATTATCCTTGCTATTTATGCATGTCACAGTGGCAACGTTTAGACTTGATCGGTAGCAGGAAGCCAGACTTAGAGTTGAGGCAGTGGTAATTGTGAACCATTGTTCATTGACAAGCTGAAAATCAAGAAATGCCAAGACAATGTGACTAATGAGCCAATAGCTACAGGTTATTCCCACATGTCATCTCTTCCAGCCTTATACCCTGTTAGTAGCATGATTAAACTCATACTGCATTAGGATCAATCAGTAAAACAAAGAAAGGAAGGTGGTTTGGGGTTTTTTCCATTTGTTTTCCTCTCAGAATTATTTTGCCTGGTCATTTTTCCCAGGATCAAACTAGTTTGCCATTTTTATAGCATCCACTCATTTCTAGAGCAATGGAAGTCAAACGAATTTTGTGAACTTGGCAACAGATTATCAGAACAACTTTGGAAGATGGTTAAAAATATGAAAGAAATCTATTTAGAGCCTGTTTCTGAGCTCTTGGACTCGGTGAAGGAAAAGCAGTTGTGAGGAGAATGACCCATGCACAGTTACGACTTTCTGCTGAAAGATGATATTTCAGAAGAAAATTTGACATTAAAATGTGGATAAGTCTTTAAGTCAAAAAGAGTTTTATTTGTCTTTTTGCAATTGATGATGCACCAAGTACTGTCAGTGGAGTCTTTTATTTGGTGGTGTTTAGCCATAAGTAGTAGCTCTAACATTGATACTTAAATGCCAGAGATAACCACAGAGAATTTTTTCATTTGCCCTGGTCATCTTGCCAGGAGGATGACAAAAGTACACACCAGTGCTTACGTTACCAAGTGGTAATCATTCAGTGCTGATTATTTTAGAAATAGAAATACTAGCTACCAGTGGCCATTAGAGTCCATATTTATTTCCTTTTATGCAGTAGCATATCTGTGAGGTACAGAAAAACCTCAAGCTCAACTTGGATAAACATCCAAAAGCTCATTCAGAACTAAAGAGTCTGCAAAATAAAGCAGAAATTTTATGATTTCTGGTGGGTGCCTTCCTTAAAAACTGAAGAATGAAAGTTCAATGGATCTGACAAAATAATTTGTAAACTTTGTACCTTTTTGTCCTGAAACTTGAGCAAGGTTTTCAAGGACAAAGTTTTCATGCCCATAAATCTTTGTAACAATCCAAATTTGAAAGCTTATGCAGACGCAAAATGTATCTCATGCTTCTGCACTAAATTTCTCGAAGGATATATGCACAGTGATCAGTAGTACTAACCTCAGAGAGGACTCAAAGCTTTCTACTATTAAAGGGTTAAATTTTGTGTCATACTGAGATAGAAATGGATGTCAAGGGGTGAAATAAAGAAGAATAAATGTTAAAATCTTGTTAAATTGGGTATTATTTTTCTCCTTGTAAAACACTTGTTTAATAACCCAGGAAAATGCATTTTTTTCCTGTAGATTCAGTCGCACTCAACAAATCTAAGCAGAGGATGAGACCTGAGGAACTTTCACTTTGCCATTAACTGTTACTCCCTGGGTGCTTTTCCCTAGTTCATCTTTCTACCCAACTTTTCCAAATTATCTGTTTGGGAAATTACTTAATTGCCCATCTCCCAAGAGTTCTATGAGAACTATTTAATTAGTCTGTAAGGTGTTCTTGAAACTATCCATTTCTTTAATTTTATTTATAATATGTCTGATTAACAAGTGCTTGAAGTTCAAACTCTGTTCAAAGTCATTGGAATTATGTTGGGTTTTTTTCTTTCTTACTTTATTTCCAGCAGGCTAGGCAAAAACAGAGACAGTGACTAAAGAGTTCAAACTTTGGATTTAGCACCTTTTGATATTGTCAGTGCCTGCTTCAACTCCCAAGTCAACCATTCCCTTGACTAAATGACAGAAAAGGTCTATTTCCCAGTTCCAGAGCTAGATGTTGATGACTGTAATTTCATTATATTTTCTCCATTGCTTTCAACTTATCCTTTTAATTAAAATGTAAAGGAATGACAGAACCCCCATGCTCACTCTAAGACTTCACTGAAAGTTCAACATCCCAAGTGGGACTTGAACTCGCATTATCACAGAGCAAAAGTTCAAAGCACTAAAACAGGAACCATTAATGTGTCAAGCAAGTAAGCTAGCACTTACCAGGATCAATTTTCCACTTAGGCAGCCTTTGCCCAATTGCGCTAACTCCCACTGAATCTATACCCACTAATGGATCAAAGCTGAGAGGCTAGATATTCTTAAATCATTAATTCCCAAAGCTCATTAATATAATATTACAATTGCACCCACTAGCATTGCTATGAGAGGGAGTTTTAGATTTGTTTTTTCTAGTTTTTGGCGGGGGAGATTTTTGACCCAGTATGAAAGCTTACCATCTTAATACTTCAAATTGTCTTGTAGGTTGGCTGATCATTATTTATTCAATAAATTTGCATGAGTGTTCAATGAAATGCTAAGCTACTATAGTAGTAATAAAAACAAGGAAAAGAAAGTGTGAAAAGTAGTGAAAAGACTTTTTCTCATTGTCAGATATTCTATTTGATTACTGCTGTAACTTCTGGATGAAAAGGACCATTACAATTCAGTCATTAATTTTTCTTTCTACTCCTACCTAGATAAGCAAAATCTTCTGAACATATGAACATACAACATTATGGGTTCAACATGTTCTTTTAAAACTAGTATTAACATTAGAAATACTGGAGAAAACTCTTAGTGAATGACATGAGGACAATGAAAAAAATAACATTGGATTATCAAGATATTTAAAAACAGTAACAACTGAAGATCCTCTTCAATTTTTCTTCTCTTGCTTGCTTTTCATTGCTTGATTTTAAGAGGTGAGCCTAACGCATATTTCTCAGTTCATCCACTGTAGTGTCTTCAGCCTCAAAATTCCTGCATAGATGCAATTAAGTTGTAACAAAATCAACAATTCATTGAATGTACAACAACATCAGCAGCAGATTTCTAGATGAGGACTGTAAATCCCCTTGCTGTACTGATCCTCTTGAAGCATCGATCACTGACTGAAGTGATAGACTCCCACAGTGCTGTAGTGTTGAAGCCACTGTTTTACAAGAAGATCTTTCATATTTTGATATTATCTGGTAGTTGAATTGGGAAATGAAGGTGTGCAAACAACCTATGTTGCACAGTAAATAAAGGTAATTTTGCTATTGAACAGATGTTCTTTACATGTTTGGTTAATAAAACACAGTAAATAAAGGTAATTTTGCTGTTGAACAGATGTTCTTTACATGTTTGGTTAACAAAACCCAAGACCAAAAAATTTTAGTTTTCTTTAAAAGCTTTTTTTTAGCCTTGAGAAAAAAGTCCCCATTAGGTGGAAAATGCCAATTCCAGGCAGAAGTCTACATGTAAGATACATTTAGTTTTGCAATAGCTACATACTTTTAGCCTGTGAAATGGAGAAAATATCAAATTACAAAATAAAACTGGGTGCTGGTATAACATCTGTAGCAAAGCTTCTCTTTATATATTAAAATACCAGACATACATTTTTACACACTATAAACTGCATTGCATTGCCATGGAAAAGAGGAAATCTTGAAAAAAACTTGTAAGAAGCTCTCTGAGCAGAATTGCATTGCTTAAAGTGTCTTTGGGAATAATATGGGTTATAGAGCAAACATTAGGAAACCACGCTGTTGTTACTCAGTCCTGCATGGATGTACAGGGGAGACAGTATGATTTAATTATTCACACAAGAGTTTAAAAAATCCTGATAGGTATAAGCTCGATGTTCTGTAAATGACTGACAAAATAATAGAAGCAAGGATTTGATCTGCATGCATTGCAGTTGAATATCTCTCTATGTAATAATTCATAACATTCAGAGGTTAACTAAAGAGAACGTAACATCTTTCTGTTGTCGAGATTGATCTGATTTCTCATTATAAGCCATATTCGTAACATTCTGACAAACATAATCAGTTGTAGAGGAAGCTGGTAGCAGTCTGTACATTTAGGCTACCTAATGCATTTCATTCTGAGTTATTACAGTGACTGTTTTTATCTCTGAGAAGCAGTAAGGCCATTGTCAATTAACTGTCATATCAACATTTTTTACATGATCACAGGGCGTGCCTGTGTCATTTAGTGAATTGAGAATAAGAATTAACTTTGCAAGGGAAACAATTAACAGTTGCTCAGTTTTTCATCCTTAATAACATTTTTGTAACCTTGTTTATTTTCCCCCTAAGTAAAATTTAATGACCACCATTCTAGTCCCTATTATTCCTTTAAATAAAAATGGCAAGATTTTTTCCCTTTTAACACAAAAGGCAGCCTCCATTTTTCCATGACATTCTCCATTTTTCTGATACTATTCATTGTTCTCTTACCTTTTGACATTTTATCAAAACTGTGTATTAAAAAATGTCAAAGGAAATTTAAATCACAAAATCCATAAAGTTCTCTGTGAAAAGTCAAAATGAGAATCTAATGGTGGCTGTGTCAATGTGTGGCATTAGTTTCTCTGCAGGAGATGGTGAATTGACAATTGACAAATATCAGAATTCTATCTAAATCCTCTCTATATGCCCTTCATTTGATGTTCATGGGTGATGAGGCATAGTACAGGCAAAATACACTCAAGATGAGTCAGAATTAAGTCTTTTTCATGTCCTCATGGATGGAAGTCAGGGTTGTGCTCTTCACATGCCAGGCAGGAACTTATAATTTCATCCTCAAGAATATTTGCTCAGTATAGGGATGGGCTGAGTGAATGGTTAATTTGAAGGAAGAAGAGCACTGAAATACCCCCAAACACACCAGTGACTTCATAGAATCATAGAGTAATTTGGGTAGGAAGGGGCATTAAAGATCATGTAGTTTCAATCCCCCTGCCATGGGCAGAGACACCTTCCACTAAACCAAGATGTTCAAATCCC
The DNA here is from genome assembly GCF_036250125.1 of Pseudopipra pipra. Lineage (NCBI taxonomy): Eukaryota > Metazoa > Chordata > Aves > Passeriformes > Pipridae > Pseudopipra > Pseudopipra pipra. The sequence goes on along the minus strand of NC_087550.1, from coordinate 32,448,210 downwards.
CATCCAACCTGGCCTTGAACACTTTCAAGGATGGGGCTTCCACAACTTCTCTGGGCAACCCTCCATTGGTGTGCCATGCACACAAAAGCACAGACCATCCCAAGTCATTCTGGCTAGAGCATCAAACACTGCAGAACAGGACTCTTACCTGGGTCATCATATGCATTTAATGATCAATAAATGCTCTTAATATGCACAGCAGCATTTTGGATGATCATTTTGCATCACATGGCCTTTCTGCATTTTATTAAGGAACTTCCACACAAATAATAGCTCAAGATTTTTATGAAGCAGAATCAGGTGTCAATATATGAAATAAAACAAATTTGTATGTATATTTTAAATTTTATTCCAATCTATCAGCAAGTATTTTTTTTACCATTTTCTGGCAGCATACTAATAAAACTAGCTTGTTTCAGATAAAGAAGTCTATCACCCTCAAACTAGGGAGATTTCTTCTTTCTTTTTGTTTCAAGGAATGCCCTGGAGATAATCATCGTAAAATTAAAGTCAGTACAGATGTGTCTGTGGAACAGGGATGGTGGTAGAACCTAATTTAAAAAAATGTCAGTAGGTTTTTAGCTATAAAATATTCATTTAACATATGCAACAATGCTTAACAGTGCAATGATAGGAAGATGAGGAGACTGATATGAAAAGGGATCTCAGGTTCGTGGATGCTAGGTTGTCTAGCTTTATCGTTACTTATTGTGTATTTATATACAACTTGACCAACATCCGAAGCATCTTTTTTGTATGCAAATAGAGAGTACAAAAGTCCATCTCTGAAGAGATGTATCTCTTTTATGTCACAAATCATTATCTTAAAGTTTGAATAAGTAATTTCAGATGGAGTTTCTGATTGTCAGTTCCTCCCTTTACCACATATGCCTAATAAATATAAGACAATTGTCACAGAGTATAACCAAGCAGTCTCACAATTAAATATGTCCAATCCTTAAAAAACAGAGATTGTATCAAGATTATTCAATTTATAGTCACTGTGGAAACCTAAGAAAACAAATGTAATTTAAACCATTCAAAACATCTTAAAAAAACACATTTGTTTTATTAATTTACAACTGAACCTGAGAAAGTCAATATCAAGGGAATTCGCCACAGACTTAAATGCATATGTCTGTCACAGTTTTTTATCCTGACTATAGATTCTGCTAATGGGTCTTTTCTTATATACCCTGCTGTTAACTCTAGAGCTGTGACTGGTAGCACAGTTCGGCAAATGTCAAATTAATCTCAGCATTGTGCATTGTGATAGGAAAGCAGTTAGGGTTAAAATTAAAAATTCAGGTCTGCAAGACAGTTTGTTGAAAGACAAAATTTTTTCACAGAATCACAGAATCAATTAAGTTAGAAAAGACCTCTGAGATCATCAAGTGACCAATCTTTGATCAAACATCATCTTGCCAACTAGGCCATGACATTAAGTGCCTCATCCAGTTGTTTCTTGATCAACCCCAGGGATCATGACTCCACCACCTCCCTGAGCAGCCCATTCTAATGTTCAGCAACCCTTTCTGTGAAGAAATTCTCCCTCATGTCCAACCTGAACCTGCCCTGGTTCAGCATGAGATTATGACTTCTTGTCCTATCTCTAGTTGCCTGGGAGGAGAGGTCAAGCCCCACCTTGCTACAACCTGTTCTCAGGTAGTTACAGGGAGCGATAAGTTCAGCCCTGAGCCTCCTTTTCTCCCAGCTAAATAACCTCCACTCCTTCAGCCGCTTCTCATGGGACTTACCCTCCAGACTCTTCACCAGCTCCGCTGTCCTTCTCTGGACTCACTCCAGCACCTCAATGTCTTTCTTACAGTGAAGGGCCCAGAAATGGACACAGTACTCAAGGTGTGGCCTCACCAGTGCCAAGTACAGAGGGGACAATCACTAGTGACCAGACTGGATGTGGCACCATTCAACACCACTCTCTGGGCCCATCCATTTTATTACCCAGAGAAGAGTTCACCTGTCCAAGCTATGGATTGCTGGTTTTTGCTGGAGAATTCCATGGAAGACAGTAGCAAAGGCTTTGCTGAAATCAAGGTAGACTACATGCACAGACTTTCCCTCATCCGCTAAGCAGGTCACCTGGTTATTAAAGGAGATCAGGTTGTCAGGTGGGACCTGCCTTTTCTAAAGCCATGCTAGCTGAGCCTGACCCCTTGGCTGTCCTTTATGTGCTGTGTGATCTCACTCAAGATGTTTTTGCCTTGACAATTATGTTAAAAAACATGATACTAAAGCTCATCTAAGACATATTTTTTCTTTGCTAGTCCCTATGAATCATTAAGACCTGAATCCTGCTGAAACATTATATGTGACAGCCCAGCTAGAAATTCGGCTACTCAGGCAGTATATAATGAGGGAAACAAGTGGTCTTATAGTTTGTGAAGTCCACAGTGCCTAGGAGAAGTTTAATCTCATTTACCTATAGAGGTTTTCAATATAGGTGCTAAAGTCCAGATGAAATGTCTTCAGTCCTCTGCAGCAGGAAAATAATCACTGCAGGGCACCATTCATCTTACATAGTCTAGAAGTTCAGAGAGAGATGAACCCTGATCCCAAATTGTTTGTTTCTCTTCAGAGACTTTAGAAGGACCCTGATGGCTAGCTCAGATGTCAGGATCTCCACTGTAAATGCCTGATTTAGGTGAGATAACTCTTACTCCACTCTTCATAAATTTCACGTCATGTAGAACTAGTTTTTTATTGCATTATTAATATAGAGTAGATAAATAAAAATGTGTAGCAAAACTCTGGATTTTAGTGTATTTCATGTTTTTTGGTTTTGTATTGAAAGCTTTCTGTGAGCATAAATTGCTATAAACCAACTATGAAAAACTGTAACAACTTGAGGGAATATTTAAAATATTTACCATTTAGTTGGCAGATATGTTTCCAACAAAATTGCTTGCACATTTCTGACACAGTTGAAAGAGAAAGTAAGGATCAGTCTAGCTTTTTATTCATACCACAGTACTTCAGTAACCTCCTCGATATCTTCCCTTTCCATTTATGTAACACTTACTCATTCGCAAACCACATCTGAAAATATTTCTTGTTCACTGGTTCTCTCTTGCCATTTTGCTCTTTCTTTTCAATTGCTGTAGTTTGGATCTCTAAGGTGTATATTATGGCTTCAAAAAGCATTTCAAGACATAATTTGAAAAATATTCTACTGCATGGAACACAATGATAGTACTGTATAGTGTTACTGTTAATAATTAACTTTTAAGTAATTCTTAATTCCTTTCAAGAGATGAAAGGTTTTGTTTTTACTTAAGCAGAGGTAAGCAGTTTCTCTTACAGTTGCTGGATACAAGGATGATAAGGTCCACCAAAATTCTTAGCTACTGAACAAATGAGTCATGTGCCTTAGTCAGCTAGATGGTGTGGCAAAGTAACATTCAAAGGAAGGGAGAGCATGTGGAAACATAAAAGCTTAAGTCAATTTTTGAGATGCTTTAGGACCAAACTTAGAGACTAACACAAATATATAGATAACCTACACTAGGCATGCTCTCCTGCCTGTATCTCTATCTTGTTCATCTGGAGATTTAAATTCCTTATAGTAGCCTTAGGCTGACTTAGGCTGACATTTGCACGCTATGTGAACGAATTCCCTGGAAGGTTTCCAAGACTGAATGGACCATGCATGGTAGATAGGAGCCCCAGATGTACATGCCTGACCTGGGGCGCTCAGCCCACACAGTGCATCATAGCAAGAGTTGGATGAAACAACTGAGGAATGGGGTATGTGAATATAGACAGCACTCTGAGAGTTTCAACATATCACTGCCAGAAGCAAACTGACTCACTGAGCACTATGTCTGCTGTCCATATACACATTGCTGTTTCACATGTCTTTGAAGGATTTTGGAGAAGGTCTGAGGAGCCACTGAAGCATGAAGAGAGTTTCTCACTTCTGCAAGGGACAAACCACAATTATGTGCCATGCCAAGTGTGTTAGCTTGGCATATACCAGGATAGGAGAAAACATAGAATCTCTCAAAAGGATGCAGAAGACAACACACAGAATGTATAATGTCTTTTTTGTCCATAGATCACACATGTTAGGAGAAAATCAAGTAGTACAATCTGAGTGCAACTGAAATAACATTATCTTATACACCACCTCACTGTTAGATTATTGCTTTCTGTCAGTATCTAAAGCATAGAACTAATATAATTTTAAGTAATCATCAGTGGTATGCCATACCTGCCTCAGCAAACGCAGTACACTGCTAGTACACAGTTTAAAAGATGCCAGCATCAGAAAGGCCTGGATGTATCCTTGTCAGAAAAAGCTATAAAACACTGATGGTGGAATGAGGGGGAACAAAAAAGAATATTTTTTGTTGCTGTTGGTTTTTTCCTATATAAAGTCCTGGGGAAAATGTATTTAACACTTGTGTTCCAATGTTCTTTACATTTTTTCTCAATCTATTTATAGTAGTTAAACAAAAGCAAATAAATTAAGGGAAGAAGGAAGTAGAGTGAAATCTGGTAATGGATAATCCACAGAAGTACTAAATATGGACAGTAGAAGTTATGCTGCCTTAGTGCAGGTTTTCATGGTATTTCCCTTTTATAAATTCTTTGCTTAGAAGGTTGAGCTTGTTCAACTCTCAGTAGAAACATAAGAAATCATATCTCTCTACTAGTTCATGGCTCCATGAAATTAAGGGAAAATTCATATTTTTACATGTCTTGTAATAATTGTTGAACTCACTTTAAAATCAACAAATTTTAAAATCAAAAATTTGATTTTAAAATCAAAACAATTTAAAGAATTGTCAGACAGTCACACAAACATGCAGACATACAGGCAAGAACACACAGGCGTGTACATATCCTATTAGGATTGCATAACTTTATGGAATCAGAACAAGAAATGCCTGATGTGAAACATTTTAAAATTAAGAGTTTGTTGCTGATGTAAATCTGTTTCAGTGAAGAACAGTCTATTATTTGCAATCAGAAAATGCACAGGAATCACAGTATAATGAGAACCTTGGGGTTTTTCCTTTTTTTTTTTTGTCTTATTCCCCCCCCCCTGAAAACAAGGTTTTATGTTGAATACATGGTTATAGGATGTTTGAAAGAAAAGATCTGAAATTGAAGATTTATCCTTATCTGTTGAGAAACAAAAACCACATGAAAGAACTATAACACTGGAGAATCAATTGGATTGAGCTCACAGATAGTGCCTTAAGGCCTAATAGCAGAGGACTGCAAGAGATCAACATGACAGGAAAGGCAGGAGAAAGAAATACTGTATGATTAGATAAGGGAGACAGGTAAGATTGTGGTTATGGGTGATTTTACTCTGCCTAATAATTATGGAGAAAGCTTTGTGATACTTGCTGATGGCACATGGAATGACTCACATACAAATGAATATTTCCTGAAGCAATATATCAAGGACTCTGTTAACAGCAATTTATTTCTAGATTTGGTGCTATTCAGTCTCCAAGATATTAATAAGCATATATGAGCCATTTGACCTAGTGTAGAAAATATAAAATACTGGATATTTCCTGCATACTATCAACAGAATTTTGGCAGATTATGAAAGATGAAGTAAGATTTTAGGAAAAAATTAAATGGGAGAGTGTGACCTCTTCCATAGTTGACCTCTATCATAGTAAAAAACCCTGGAACCAAGCATACTCATTTAAGATATAGGATTCAAAGGAATGGCATGAAGCTAGTTGGAGAATATCTATAATTTAAATAATTCTTAAAAATCTAACAGTGAGAACAAGAAAGGAAAATGAGATACTAAAGGAAATAATAACAGTAAAAAAACCCAAGATCCAAGTTGAAATGAAAAATGAACAAGGAAGTTCCAGAAAATGTCAATATAGTGGTGAAATTTTGAAAACTTAGTACAGGAAATGAGCCAAAAACCCCTGTAAGGTTTTCATAACAGGCTGTGTACCTGCAGAGCCAACAGTGCAATAGCCTACAGCAAGTCATTTATTCGTGCCACAGTGAAGTATTTCTCATCTATTCACTCTTTTCTCCTTTTTTGTTTTCTTTTTGTAAAGCAGTGACAACTTGCATCAGCTTATGTTTCACGTGAATACAAAAAAGTTTAAATGCTTTATATCTGGTTTAATATTAATTTGATTATTTCTTAGATATTTGTTAGTGTAATATCTACATTATGTGACTTTTCACATCAAACTTTAAGGAGTCGATAATGCTAGAGTTAAGCATTTGTCTACTGCACTTGATGCTTATTCCCCACATAAGGTTTACTTTCCATCCACCATCCTCTCATATCATAAAACTGTTGTTTCTGTCCAAATACATAACATAACACTTCATGGGGTATGAACAGACAATTAGTAAGGGGGAACAGATGGAATGGGAGGTTTTGTTTCAATTCCGAGACTTCATACTGTTTGGAATGTACATATTTTCTCACAAACTTCGGTGGACTGGGATGCAACACACCTTGCTTACACCTCAAATAAGACAGAAATATCTAAGGCTACCAAGAGTCAGCAAACAGAATCACAGAATCACAGAATGGGTCAGGTTGGAAGAGACTGCACTGGGTCATCTGGTCCAACCTCTCTACTCAAGCAGGGTTATCTTACAGTACAGGGCACAGGATTGTGTTCAGATGGTTCTAGAACATCTCCAGTGAGAGACTCCACAACCTCTCTAGGCAACCTGTTCTAGTGTGCCATCATAAAAAAACTTTTCCTCATATTCAGTAGCCAGGACTGAAGACGGGATAAAACAGAAAATGTTTGATGTACATAAGGATTTTTGTAAAAAGGTTTGTGTCCAGTGAGTTCAGTGGTTACTGCGTGGGTGAACCCCTAAGGGGCTTTTCTAAGGTATTGTTCTTCTGATTATTTTGCTATCTGTGAATCATAAATCTATAAAAGATTTGAACACCACTAATCCCAAAAATACAACTTGAAATAAATTTTAAAATCATGACATATATATGATGCTGTACGTAAAATCTATATAATATTGAGACTTTTTAAATTTGCTAACTCCCCTTCCTCACTGTCATCATTACAAAATTATATGAGTCAGTTTTAATGAGCAATACTAATAATTAGAGAATGTATGGCACAATGTACATTATCCTCCTATCTAGTTCAACATGGTGTACTGCTCAGTGTTTGAGTTCTGTTAGTGCCTGTGCATGCTGGAAATTTTTTCCAGAAGGTAGACTAGAAATTGGAAGAGTTCTTTCCTTACTCTTGAGATGGAGTTTTCCTATATCACCACTGTAATATTTTACAATATTTGCATTGTATGTTCATATGCATATTTACAATATGATGCTGAGTTTAGTTTAAGGAATACTCTTCTTTATATAACTACTTTTATTTCTTTACAATGACCATATGTGCAAATCTATTTTTTTTTCATGTTAGCCTGTATCTCTATATACTTTGGTTATTCTCATAGGACATAGCAACTTTCACACACTGCTTCATCTGTCTTGCTTAGTTTGTCATCGTAAACATAGATGAAGGAAGAAAAACCCCAAAACCAAACATAGGGGTGAGACAGAAAAAGGAATACATAAAACAATAAAAGTGAAAAACTAGAAGAAAATAATGAAGCCTATAGGACAATAATGTCAGCCAACAGTTGCACTAAAATAGTTTGAAACTGAAACAGTCATGTTTTAATAATATTGTGTGACACACACCAAAAGCAATTAAATATTCTTATTAAAGAAAAACTATGTTTATATGCAGATGAATATGCCTATAAAATTAATGAATCATGAAGACATGTATGAACTGATGCAAAGGTTGTGCAAAACTGATTGAGGCTGTGGCAAGGTGGGGGTCAGCCTCTTCTTCTGGGCAGCTAGTGATAGGACAAGGGGAACTGGCTTTAAATTGTACAAGGGGAGATTTAAGTTGTATATTAGGAAAAATTTCTTCACTGAAAGAGTGGTTAAGCATTGGAACAGGCCCCCAGGCAAGTGATGGAGTCACCTTCCCTGGAAGTGTTCAAAAAACCAAGTGAACGTGGCACTTCACAACATGGTTTAGTTGGCATGCTAATATTAAGTCAAAGGTTGGACTTGATGATCTTGCAGGTCTTTTCCAACATGAATGATTCTGTGATTATACGAAAACATATAATGTCCTTGATTGTATTATTTCCTTCCCTTGCTTCTCCCCATTTCTAGTTTCTGTTTTAACATTGTCTTATTCTCAGTTTTCCAACGTAAAGTAATTATCCGTTGAACTTGAAAACAGTCACATATGTACTGCATCTCAGCAGGGATACTAAGGACACAGAATGTTAAGCATGTTCAGGTGTTTGTAATACTGTTGAATTTTGATCGAGTGATATTTACCTCTGAAAGGAATTATTTATCATGAGTCACTGGTACATTTTTTCTCAGTGTAGTATATTCAACGGTGCTTTGACTGACACAATTTTTTGTAATCCTTGAGATAATCCCTGTGATAATCCTCGTGACAGAACACCTATTATACCTGTTAATAGAGAGAATGCTACTGACTCACCAGTGTATATATTTTCTCTTATTCAACCTAAATGTGAGTAAAGAAAAACCTCAAAGGGTAAGTTCAAGCTTCAAAAATCTCAGATTACTTTACATCACTAGGGAAGTGTCCTTTTGTTTTAACAATATAAGAACACAGTACCTGATTTTCCCATTACGGTATGCATCATCCTCAATAGATCATTTTCAGTATGACATCCTCATTCACATACTTCTTACTTCATTTCCCTTAATTATTCATTTTTAAAAAATTACGCTCATCAAAATCTCTCTGGGTGCCCATGTAAATTATTAAGAACAATGAGTAATGGATGACTGATGTAAAACTAAACTGAAAGAGACTCAGCTGCACAATACAATATAGCCCGTGCCCAATGCCCTGCTTCTGCCCTAAGGCAAAAACTTCAGTCAAGAGGTTTTCAATGTGCCCAGAAGGTCAACTGGTTTAGCCTATACTGACCTTTATAGGGAAAAAAAATTTTAAAAAGAAGAACTTTCAGGTAAAGTCTTCTCAGCCATTGTGATATTAAAACTAATATATGAAATGTAAAAATTATTTCACCTATGTTTGGGTTCCCAAAGTAGAAGTGTCTGCAGAGAAAGTAGGAGTCTAAGTTCCTTTTATAGTCATTGGAGTTCTGGTCCATCAACTCCAGAAAGAAGTTTCTCTCTTCATAAACTAAACATGTAATTCTCAATTTGGCTGTTTAAATGTGGGCCCCTGATGATAACCTAGGCTATTCAAGGCATCTAGAGAGGTGACAACCATGATGTTAAGCTTACAGAAGATCCTGGCTTTCTGGACTTGCAGCCGGAGGTCAGATGGGACCCCATCTCAAATGGTGTCTCAAATGGTACCATGGCCTGTGATAAGGTAACCAAATCAAGCCCCTATTAGTAGTTCAGCTGACTCTGTTGATTTCACCACTGACTAAAATGTGAAATTAGAAATTAGGGGCTTAGGAATTGCCTAAGCAATATGAGTTCTACCTCAACATTTAAAACAAATGCAGTCACATTAGAACTTGACCTGAAGTGACTGGAAGCAATAGTCTCCATGACATTGTCAATAAGGAAAGAGATTTTGCATGTCATGGTTGAACCTGAGTTGGTAAACTATTTACAATTCCTTGACAAGACATTGAAGCAAACTGCCAATGAATAGATATCTTTCATGTCTCTACTTATAGCCTGTTACACCCAAATAAATGTTTGAGTTTTACATTTTAAAAGTCTGTGTATTGTATCTGAAAATCTGTTTCATCTTTAAAAGATGGATATAATATTTTTCCTCTGATGAATTACTCACAGCAAGTGAGTTACATTCTGTGTCTCCTACAGTTGTTGACTGGTCAGCAGCAACCTTTAGTTGTTAATATCTTTTAGAATAATTTCCAACAACATGTGTCTTCATTAATTTATTATAGTGTCCTTGGTAAAAAGTTTGAATATCAATTTTTCAAGCAATAAATGCAAATTACAAAACTAGTAAGGAGTAATGCTGATGGCCTTGACTTCAGCATTTCTGAACAGTTTCTCTTCTTGGTGACTTTCCCTTTTCTAACGAGACCAGCAGATAGTCTGTCCAGAGTTCATCAAATGCACTGCACAAATCTGCTGTTTTGCTGCACTTACCATTGCAGCATTCAGTTGTTTCTATAGAGAAAAAACAATGGAAAGATTATTTTCATTCTAATATCTTATCATGTCTATAAGTAGGTCATATTCTGTACAGCCACTGGCTGATGAATGGTTTCAAGACAAAAAACAAACATACATTCTGACTTTCTGTCTTTCCAGAATCCTAAGAAAATTGCAGTACTACTACTGTCTACTGCCTGAAGAGATTCAAACAAGGAGAATTTATTGTCTAGTTTTGTCTCAAAAATAAATCAGCAATGGAAACAGGTTCATATCCTGTCTTTTGATTTTGTTCATGAACATCTTCACAAAAACTGATGCCTATAAAGTGGCAGAGGCAGTATCCTAGATTGGTAGAGTTCAGGTACATGTAGATAGGAACTCCAATAATCATTTTATCTCTCTGTGGCCCCTGGGTAGAGCTATACTGACATCATCTGATACCTTTCTATCCCTCTTTTGAAAACTCAAGTGTCAGTAATTCCACTGCCATCCTTGGGTATTCCAGTGCTCAATTATTATTTTCATGACAAAGATTTCTTTCTTGTATCTGACCTAGATCTCCTCTACTGCAGTTCAACCCCACTGCAACTGTTGTCTCCCCAGTAGGTATATGGAAAATTTTATTATTTCTCTCTCTGTGGAGCCTTTAAATTATTTGAAGATCTTTAGCATGTCTTTTTTCTCCAAGAGGTCTAAACTCTCTAGGCAGTTTTATTTACATAGACTCAATCATGCTGACTTCTGGAGACTTTTCTCATAAGTCAAGGTTTTTATTCCTTTAATTTATTTTTCTCTTCTGGATCCTATCTAAGTGTTTTAGAGTTTATTTGGAACACAGTGTTCACAAATGTCTATCCCAGAGCAGTGTAACCTTAAGACAGTTGACTGGAACTAAACGTTGTTTCATGTTTAACTGTAACAATTCTGCTTATGAATTTGGTCTGAAGTTACTCTTTGATGTGTGTGTGTCTGTGTGTATGACAGAATATCATTATAATTAGCAATCTTTGTTATTCTTTGGTTCCTTTTTTTTGGTGAGCTGCTCTCTACCCAAACTCTTTCCACTCTGTATTTGTGCATGTGTTAACTAAATTAAAATACACTGGTGATACACAGGTAGTTAAATTCAGAACCCTGAAAAAGAAGACAAATCAAAGTGATTTTCTGTAACGTGTATTTGAGAGATAAAAGAAAGTAAATGCTGTGACCAAACTGCATATGAATAATGCATGTGTCTTTAACACACTCAAAATATTTTCCTTTTCAAAAAATGAAGGAATTTTTATACCTTTTTTTCTTATTTATCTGATTGATTTCAGTGTCATTGTAATTGTACTATGTTCTTCCAAGTTTTCCTTTGATTTTTTGTAAATATTCAACATACATTCCTAGTAATAATGTATACAGTCAATGTGATAACCAGTGGACTACAACTCCTTTCAGTGAACATTTGTTTTCTTCTTTCCCTGATTTTTAATGCTCTTCAAGCAAAATAGATGTATAAAGTGATAGGATTTCATGGAAATATACAATAATAAAGAATCCTTTCTGTTCTCTCAGACAAGTACGTCAGTCCTCTTTTCAAATTAATACAAATACACTTTCAAGCAGTTCTCTCTTTTTTATGTTCCTGGAAGGAGAACTTTTAAAAAACTGTTAGCAACACTTTCAACAATATCAGAATAAAATTACAAAACTCTTAAGTACACCATTCTTGAGAATTTAAGTTTTCTCTCCCTCTTGTTTGCATTTTGAACTGGGAGATAATAATTTGCATAAATTTTATGAGTTTTAGAGGACAATGACAGTCTTCAAACTTGAGATGGCTTAAATGTCACAACATGCTAATGATAATATAGGCAATTTTTTTCTAGGCCTAGTTATTCTTACCATGAATGTGTAAAGCTGCCGGTATTGCTGACTGAAAAACAGGACTTCACTGCGTGTCTCAAATCCATAGGCTTCAATACTTCAGTAGTTTGTTTCAGAGAAAATTTATCTCTATTTAGAAATTATTTTGGGTTTTTTTTTCCCATTGGAAGAACAAACATTGCAACTCCAACTGTACTTTTTGTTACTTTCATAATACTATCTCTTCTTTATGAGAAGCTGAGAACTTCAGAGTAAAATGACTAGATTTTTTAGCCTTAGATTTGCTGAGAAAAATCCTAAGCCCAATACTACTGTGTCAACAGGTGGACACAAAGAATGTAATTTCTTTTTAATTTCTTTTTTATTCCTTTTCTTTTAACAGTGAGCACTGACAATAGTAAAGGAGAAGTAGTTAAAATAGACCACAAATATTTGCTCTTCAGATACCACAAATGGCCAAGTAAATATGGATAAATAAAAAGCATTTGAAGGGCCTCTGGCCAACCTTTTCGTGCAGGTGAATTATACATAGTATTGTGGCATACTGCATGAAATCCTTTATTTGACCATTAATGGTTGGAATGGTTCCTGGAAAATATTTTTCTTGACCTTGACTATTATAAATGTAATTTTAAAAATAGCATTTTATTGACTAACCAAAAATATTGAGAGGAATTTCAGAGCTAGCAAATATCACTTTTTCAAATAACATAGTAAAAACTGCCTTTATTAAGGGTGAAATTTGCCCCCCTTACATCTGAAGGCAAGTGCACCACTTGAGTCCCATTTAAATCTTCCAAATAGAAGTAAAGTGGTGAACTCCACTCCAAGTACACATTTTAAATATTCTTCATTATATAAAACCTCTAGTTCTTAAAGTTTGACTTTTAAAACTATTAGCAGTGTACAGGGCAGTATGTTTTTTGTTGTGTCTAAATATTATTTTCAAGCCTATATCTCCAATGGATTTTGTTAATAAAGAAAATAATAGAGCCTCAGGAAATGGTGATGTGACTGTAATAGACTTGGTTCAGTAAAGCTTCTGCTATTAATTAAGAAACTTTCATCTGTGAAGTGCAATATAAAAAAAAATTCTTATTAACTAAGGTATGTTAGGTCAGCAATAAAGATTTCCCTTTGAACATTATATCTAATCAATCCAGAGAGAATTAACACAATTATATTTTATCAGAAACATGCAGAGGCAAGGATCAACAGGGGGGATGAAGTGCGGCTTTGGTATTAATTACAAAACTGTTTTAGGAAATAATCAATCCTTTGTTAATCAGGTCAGGTATATGAAATGACAAAGAAATTATTTATCAAGCCACAAGGGTGAAAGTCATAGGCAAGGGATTATAGTGATAAGTCTCTGAATTTTAAAGCAATCATATGAGCTTTTCTTTGCATTTTAGGTTGTATTTCTAATTTGTATTCTATTCCAAATATCACTAATTAACTTAGAAGGGAAACATTAAATGCTATAAACCATAAGAGACACATGAATTAGACCATTTCATTTTTTCAGTGTTCCAGTTAGACTCTGAGAACACATGATTATTATTTTTTCAATCTTAATTTCTGAATGTATTTGAGTTGATTTGAGGAAAAGGATATTTTTAGTCTCTTCAGTCGTTCTTGCAATAAATCCAAATTGCATTATTGAAACAAAAGCCACCTAAAAATTTATTGTAAACCTCATAAAAAACCCCAAACCAACCAGATCATGTTTTAAAATAAATCTGAATTACAATACTTATTCACAGTCATTTAAATAATTTATTTTCATTTCAACTGGATTTTGATAATATCCTGAGTTCATTGACCACAATAGCCAGCAGAGAGAAAATATAATGATAAAAAAACCCGTAAGAATCAGACTGAGTACTAAACAATCCAGTTGCTTATTCCTACATAGAACACTGTCATTTCCAAATGTGACAAGTTCCTTAGACTCTGCACTTCTTCCCAGAATATGATTCAAGTAAATTGTTAAATAGGAAATATATTTTGCTTTACTAGATTTTTGGGAATAACTAAGCATCAAATTAGTACTATTCTCTGTTGTACTACAGCATAATATTTACCTTCTAATTTTTCATGTTTATTAAACTTCCTAGAAAAAGAAATGTCAGAAGCATTACTTTTTGTCTTACTTATTTTCAGTTAGTTATCTGAATTTTTCTTTGATATTTTTTAGTTAGTGCTTGGAGCATTGTTACGACCCGCCCCAGGAAAAGAGGGGGGGGGGGGTAACCCAGGTTTTATCAAAAATTCCTTTGGGGTGGATTAAAGTGAAACGACACTAAATAATCGGTGTATGAAAACATATATTGATAAGATTTATTTTAACAATTTTGAATCAATTGTTAAGTTAACATTTTTGGGTGCTGTCATAATCAATAGGTAAGCTAACATTTTTGGGCGCTGTCATAATCAATAGGTAAGCTAACATTTTTGGGTGCTGTCATAACCTTTCTGAGGAGGAGAAAAATGCATAGGGGAGAGAAAGGCAGGATAAGAGCAAGGGAGAGTAAGGGAAAGAAAAGCTGAGAGTGGACAGATGTCCATAGTCACCGCCCACGGGGTCCAGTGATGAAACTTGATAGTTGCAGCTTCCATGTCTGTCGGTTGAAGTGGTGGTCTTGATCTGCTGGGGGTGAAGGAGGGAAGCCCCCACACTCCAAGAAGTTATGAATTATCATATCCATGGTCAGTGTCACGGGCCATGCCTCGAGCCTCCAACCTCTCCCTGGGCCCTGCGCAAGAGCTGCTGTGTCTGGCCTGGCTCCTGCCTTTCAAGTTTGGCAGAGGGAGGGCGGGTCCTGATTGCTCCTCAGATGTATCAATAGTCAAAAGCCTGCAAGGTCAGCTCTTATCTTTCAGGACTTCACACCTCCAGCACTGGAGGGAGGGAGGGTCCTGATTGCTCGTCAGATGTATCAATAGTCAAAAGCCTGCAAGGTCAGCTCTTATCTTTCAGGACTTCACACCTCCAGCACTGGAGGGAGGGAGGGGCCCGACTGCTTATCAGAGGTATCATGCAAGTCAAAAGCCTGCAAAAGTCTCCTAGAATGCATAAATCATTAACAATTTCAGTCTCTGACAAGCATGCATCAAAACCTCTGCATAATAGTGATAGGTGAAGTCCAAGCATGAATTCACCTCTTTTTCTATTTGATGCCAATCTTACAACTTTGTAACTATCTACATTTTTTTTTAAATTTGCATGTCATTGCTATTCTCTATGAGCTGCTGCTTATTTTACTTTCTCTGACACGTAGTAGTTCAGTGACCTTTTTATTACAGTACAGCCCACAAATCACCCGTGTTGTGCTACTTACCAAACACACATATAGTGAGAGGTGTTGTTACATGGAGTTTTTGTCCCTCCAAACAAAGAACAGCATCAGGATATGTTAATGGTTGGACTCGTTGGTCTTAGAGGTCTTTTCCAACCTTAACGATTCTGTGATTATGTGGTTTTGTGGTGGCTAGAATGAACCCATCCATTTAATCTGTTGTTCAAAATGGAAATTTATTTGACCAACCAGGCAATAAGGAGGATATTGACAGATGGAGAATGTATGAAATCAAAGTTCCGTTGATGTAGTGGGCATAGTGTTATTTGGTTGAAAATTTGACTTGATGATCTTGAAGGTCTTTTTCAACCTCAATGATTCTATGACCCTGTGATCAAAGACCTTTTTTCTAGGAATCTTCAAATTAAAGAAATTGTCTTCACCTGTTCCTCCCAGTTTGTTCATTCTTCAGTTGTTTCATTCTGTTGTTAATGTCCATCACTCTTGGAAAAACATCTCCGAGGTTTTTAGTTTGCCAGAGATCTGTTCTAGTGCAGCTTTCAAGGACTACCTCATGAAAGAAAAAAGAAGATATTCTATGCATACAGTGTTTCTCTTCAGGGGATGGGGGTAGGGGGAAAATACTTTTTTTCTTCCTTTTTTTTTTTTTGGCTGATAATTGTTCAGCACTATCCTTTATTTTTTTTCCAGATGCCGCTTTCATTAATGAAATCCCTGTCCATTTAAAAAACTTTTCCCTCTTTCACACTCTTTCCTCTGTCAGAGATCTGTTATTGTGTTGCCTGTTGCAAGCATTTTCCTGGATTTCTTAAATCGATCTCTGTCAGCTGCACAATGCCAATGTGAATTGGCGCCCCGACAATTTTCACAGCCAAGCCAAAATCTTAGCAGTTAAACATGGCTTTTCTTTATGCAGATCCTCCCAGCATCATCTCTCACTGTGTTCTGACATACTGTCCGTAGAAAGGAAGGTTGATTATGAATGCTAGAAATAACCTCTGGCTGCTGTACCTGATGTTAACTGAGTACATTTCCATTATTCAAAAAAATATACCTGTTTTTTTCTCCCTCAAGACCTTCATTCACCAGAGTGTCTCTAGGCTATTTTTGTCAAGGGTTGAAAAATGGCTTAGTGTTATTTTTTTGATGCAAGTTAATACAGTGATAAGCACAGTACAGTCTCCAGGAGTAACAAATCATTAATTTACTTCAGAAAATAAGACTTCAGTGATGAATAAGCCCCATAAGGATTCTATAGTTTTAAGCAGCTTCACTGACAGTGTATATCTGAACTGGCTAAAAGAAAATTAAAACATGCTACTAAATCTGTAATTATTTTATACAGTTAATCAGCAAATAATCTTTAAAATGGAGGGTCCTCTGGAAAAGGTGTTTGATATTAGACTTTACTAAAATGGATGATGTTTATTTTAAACACACTATACCCCACAACTATAGGAGCAGAGAACTAGGAGATGTAGCTAAGTAGAGTGCAGAAGAAAGTTTTAGGCAAAATAAATCATCTTGTACTGTCATTGCAATATAGGCAATATTTTGAGTCAGGTTCCAGTTTCATATGTGTTAATAAACTGAGTAAGCCTTGTTGATGGAAATTTTCACAGTGAAATAACTTGAGTTGCTGTGATGTTTCTGGTCTGGACTTCTTCAGCCCACACCTGCTACCTCTGTCATACCAGAAACAAGACAAAGACAACCTTTCCCTATATCCTTAGTGCTGCTCCATTTTGCCTATTATGCTTAAAGCAATTTTCCCAAATCTACCAATCATCTTTTAAATCCTATCTCAGTTAAGTTACTCTTAAAAGACTATTTAACTGAGAAGACTTTGCTCAGACAAATAAGTAATTCAATATCCTGAATTCACTAAGAATCCAGAATGTTACACATGCGAGACTGTGAACATGACACCCTAATGTGGAGAGAGATCCTTAGAAAACTGCCAAATCTTTTCTGTTATTTGAGATTTTTATTACCAAAACCAAATCAGTCAGGACTTGTGAAGAACGCATTTATAGCACTGTGTAAGGAACAGCAACACATGAAGGATATCACTGAATTTTAAAAGGGAAAACTTCTAAATGGTCAAACAGCTACTTCTTATCACAACCCCAGGTTATCTGCCAATATATGACTTTTTACAAGGGCATGTAATGATAGAACAAGGGGCAATGGCTTCAAACTGAAGGACACTAGGCTTAGATTAGATATCAGGAAGGAATTGTTTATGGTGAGGGTGGTGAGGAAACATGTTGCCAAGAGAAATAGTCCCTGGAAGTGTTAAAGGACAGGTTAGATGAGGCTTTGAGCAACCCCCATGGCAGGGAGTTGTAACTAGATGAGCTTTGACGTCCTTCTAAGCCAAACCACCCTCCAATTCTGTGATATTCACATGACACTTCTAAGAAAGAAAATTTAAACATGCCTTCCTAAAAGATGGTGATTCTTCAATTTTAATTTCAAGTTACAGTTACATTTCTGGTGGAAATGTATTCCTCCTGGATTTTGGGACCCAACTGTATGTGCCATAACATCATTTGACTCTGGTCCTAGTTTTGGGGCCAGAGGTGAAGAAGGAGTTTTGCATCTTTGCTTCTACACTCTCTCTCTGTTCAAATTTGTCTGATGAATGAAATAAAAAAAGATACGCAAAAATAAAAGGCAATTTTATCATGCCTTGGTAGCTGGGGTAATATTAGGCTTGTGGATTGAGTAGAATAAGATTTGCTTAAATTCTATGAGCTCTAACATTTGAATTTCAAAACTGATAGTCCATGCAGATTAGGCATGTGACATTTCTATGGTATTTATAAAATAAAATGAGAAAATCAGCACTATTTATCCTGGTTGTTCTACAAGTCATATTATTCTGGAAACATAAAGATTCTGTGCTTAAGTTATCTGAGAACTTCTGCAGAAAAATGTTAGATTCTTATGGATTTTCGTTTACACGGAACTGGTAATCGCTCCGATGTCAGGAGGGAATTGAAATTGCATGAACAGGATTATGCGCACTAATACTGCTCCTCTCTGCACAAGGGCTCAGTCTGAATGGTCTCCTCAGGAACTTTACCACACCTTGAAATTCAAGAATGGCAGCAAATCAAAGAATTGTTGGTTCAATCAAAGAATCAATGGTTCAAGCAGTTAAAAAAGGAGTTAAACTCTGCATAAATGCTAACGCGCTGCTTATACATGTCATGAATGCATTGCACATCCTCATACACAGGAAGGTAGATTTTTTCAGAGTTCCTTCTTAAAAAACAGTTTTATTTGCAAAGGCAAGGAACCTCCATGCAGAATGATGCATCTTCCCAGCAGCTTGTTTTAAAGGATGAAAAGATGAATTCATCCTTCTCTTGAAAACAACAAATGGAAGGTAAGTAACTGTGTCAGTGAAGAAGAACCAGTCTGCCCAATGGGGACATTCCCTCCTGCACTGTGAATTTCCCTGCTGATCAATAAAATACGTAATTTAATTCGTTTGAAGATTGTCTGGAGTAAGATGGCTACAGAAAACCCCTATCCTGCTTTTCTTACTCCTATTTATTTCCTATGACATGTCCAGAGGAGCAATATGCAAGATTCAAAATTAATCCTGACATTTGGTTTTTTTTTTAGCACACAATTAAAACCCACTTTAGAATATAAAACTGAAATGAAAGCCCCTAGACTAAAAGTTAGAATTTCAGTGGTGGGTTTATTAACAAAGAGTTGGTTGACAATTAATTAATTGCAGCAATAATTTTCTGCATTGGAAATCACTCACATCTTAAACAGAGGGTCTCAAAGGAACAGGAACACCGAAATATCTTGGCCATGATACAAAGAAGAAAATGTAGCCAGGCAAACTGTAATACATAACAGATTGTGTGAACCTTGTTTCATGAATGAATCAGAGCCATGACATCCTTTTGGAGATAACCTACTGGTTCTGAGATGGTGAATTTAGTCCTGTTCTTCACAGCTTAATGTCAACCTTAAAAAAAAGCTTTGACAATTTAAAATATAACACAGAAATCACTTGTACACGTGAAATATGATCCAGAGCTCACCAAGTGTAATGGAAACCTTCATTCCCATTGATGTAAAATGATTCTATGTTTAGATTGTGAAACCTTGGGATATGACTTAAAATCAGATCCCAGTCATGACAGGGGCCTTAAGCTAAGATGTCCCTTTGGTCTCTCTTGATCTGTGTCTACTCTCACCTAGTCCACGAGAACAAGAACTCCAGGCTGCAGACGTGCCACATTGATGGGATGCCCGAGCCTTTCAGAGATAGGACAGCCATATGCCATATCTTTTGCCGGCTGACTTTTCTCTTTGGGTTCGCCTTGAGTTCATCACATATACACTGGTTTGGGACCCACCTCAGAATGTCTGCATTGTAGTGCAGTGCATGTCTCAGCCACGCTTATCCAGTTAAAATCTGCTTGGGGCTCTCCATGCCATCCCACATTTCCTGACATTCACAAACATATGTCCGTAATGAGAGTCGCTGGGTCTTGGAGTGAAACTCAATGACTTGCAATTTACCAAAGGCATGACCTTGTAACCTAATGACCTTAAATACTGTGCAATTATTAAGTAATTATTTTTCATATTTAATTTCTCCATATTGTCCATACTATAAAATTAATGGTGTTCATAGCAACAGAGATGGCAAATTAATATAAGTGCATTATATTTAAATGACTAGTCCAGATCTTGTGCCTTTATAACAGTTAATATATAGTCAATACAGAATGAATTAGAACCCAACACCAGCCAAAACCCTGTAAGATTATTTCCAAGTTACTCTGGAACTTACACTTTTTTACTTAATATTTATTTCACTTTTACTGTAATGTTAATTATGTAAATTAATATATCCAGAAAGCAGGGAGTCCTCCTGAGAAACAAAGATAAGATTGAGGCTGTTTACTTCTTTTCAGATGAGTTCTACAGCTTAAAACCAAGGTACCTGCACCATTTGTACAAGGGAATTCACACCTTTTTTTTTTGGTGTTGCACTGCAGACAATTTTATCTGAATCATTAACAGCAGAGGAAAAGGAATCTTAAGATTGAATAATTGGGGAGGGTGGCAATGAAAAAGAAATTGAAAGGCAAATTGAAGGAAGTGTGTACAGAAGTGGACAAAAAGGATGGTGAAGCAAAATAACCTGATTTTTCATTTGGATAGCTGAGAGAGTCTGTCAAATGCTTTCACCTCCAGGGCTTTTTTTGAATTAGCACTAGTTTGACAGTTGCTGCTGTGAGGTGCCTCAGGATTAAAAGTGTGGAGAATAGAGATGTCATTCTGACTTCAAGAGAAGATGACATTCAGTAGATTTGTATTGGATTGCATCTTTATCACAGTAAAAAGTATGTCTCACTTGTTCTAGTAAGTGTCTTGCTTACTTTTCATTTTCTGGACACCAAAAAAATGCAGACTGACAGTCTGATTAGCTCTCATAACCTCCATTAATGATTCTTCATTCAGTCACATTTTAAAGGACATTTATCCTTTAAGATTGAGGATATAAAGGACAAGGCAATAATGCTGCACCAATTATTTTCTTCTTTCAGATGTCCCTATGAAATACTGAAATTATCATGTTATTCAACCAAAATGAGAAAATATTTATCAGAGTTATCAATGAATGTAAATGTTGTCTCCCATGAGAGTTGTACCTGTAATTGAACCATTTGGAAACCAGCATGCATAGTTGTATTTTCCACATCTGTTTAATTCACATTTATAAATAAGCCTGAGAATTCATTAAAATGGAAACAAATGTACTGGTAGATTATTTTAAGAACTACTCCTAATGCTTCATTAAAAAAAAAAAAAGCAATGTCCTCACCTGTGTTTTGGAAGGAATGAATTAACTTTCAGGGAAATATCTACATCTGAAGTCCTCCTTTTTTATATAGAAATTATAACAACCACATAATAATAATGGTTGAAGAGATTTTGAAAAAAAAAAAGTACTTTTAATACTAGTCCAGGATACATCTGAAAGGACCAAATCACAGGATACATTCTCAGTGTTTCCTCCATGTAAAATTTTTAATATGTTCAATATTTTGCAGCTTAAAACAGGATCATCTTAAGTTGTGAACTCATGGTATCCCAATTTTTTCTGAGCTTCTTTTTTTATTTTTTTTGCATATTTAGATTTCAATGCTAGTATGCATAAAATATTAGTAAACTAGAAGACTCTTCAAATTAGGTGTTTTAATTAAGTGGCATCTAGATGCTCGGAAATAAAGAGTCTTAAAACATGATGAATATGCAGTTCAGAGGCAGAAAAACCAATAGAATTTATATCTGCTGCAGTGTTAGTCTTAAAATTTGCACTTAATAGTGTCCTTTCTGTAAGTATAAGCAAACCAACATAGAAATCTGAGTAGATTAAATTAAAACCAGAAATAAATCCAAACCAAAACAACAATGACAAAAACAACAGACCCTCCACCCCAAAAAATTCCCCAAAAACAAAACCAAAAAAATCCCCCACCCTGAACTCACCCAATTTTATGGGAAATTTGTATTTTTTTCTTTACCCAACCTCACCGATACATTTGTTTTCACTCATGATATCTTTTACAGAAAGAAATCATATTCCCTATTCAGGCTGTACTTAACCTGATGAAATGAGACAAGCATTTTAGTCTCCTTTGGTAAAATAATCTGTTCTTTTCCTTAAACCATTCTATTTTCCCTAAATTTATTTTCTGTTTTCTACTGAAAATGTATTGCTTAATGCACTTCTGTTCCACATTCACCTTTTTTGTAATGGTCTTATGATGTTTTTCAGATATCCTATGAGGAACCAGCATTTCTTCCCTTAATATTTCTGAGCAAAAAGCCCAGCTCGCTTGAGAAATTTTGATTACTTTTTCCCAAATATTTCAGCTCCTAAATTTCTTTACATTTCCATTCTTTTCCTCTTTTGATCTAATAATTCCTCCATGATACTTAGATTTTTTTCCTGCAGTGCTGTCCTTCTTTGAATCATCAGCAAATTTTGTGAATTCACATTTAACCTCCGTAGTCAAATCATTAAGAATGCTTTCATAAGACTCTTATACAGATCAGTTCTTGATTCTCTTTCTTGTTTTCTGTCTCTTTGCTGTTTATCAAGTCCTTTGTTCACCTTTTTTTTTTTTACTGATCCTATTTTTTTCCAATTTCTACATTAATCATCCATATGAGACTTTATGAGGTACATCAGTGCAGCCTCAATTAAATCTATTGCATTTTCTTTGTTAAAAAAGTATCATCTTGCAATGGACAGATCACATTAAACATTTTGTGTTTTATTACCCAATCTATTAATTCTCTAATACAATCAAAGTACACAGTTGTCATCTGTTCATAAAGTCAAGGTAAAATGAAGAGTTTATTTTTCATAAGTTGGTGACAGACAATTAGACATGGCCAAAGAACTGATTTCTGTTCACTAAAAAGACATTAGGATGTCAACTATAGCTGAAACTAGAGTAAATTCCCTCTATAGCTTTATTAGATTGGTTTAATAGTTTTATTTATATATTTTATAATTTTATTATTTCTTCATTTGCTATGTATTATTCATCTTGGAACAAAAATATTTCAAAATTATAAAACATTTTCAAAGTGTTTTATTTTATATACCATACCATACAATGTAATTTAGTCCAATCTGATCTCATTTCACATTAAAAAAAAAAATTGAACTGGTTTTGTCTGCATAGCGCTGAATGAGCGAAAACTATTCTGCTGGAATTTTTCCAGCCAGGTCTTTTTGTACCATCCTTAATTTCCCATGCTGGAGTTATTACTGTAATTAATTTTAAAAATGAACTTTCTATGATAAAATTCAAGTCATTCTCTGAACATGGCAAGGTGGGGACTTGTCACTTCTGGAACTTGCACGCTGTAGGGAGAGGCACTACCTAGAGGTATGGTCCCAGTCGTCCATGAGCATCTCACTGACCAAGGACCATGATTTGATACATGAAAATAATCTTAGAGAGCACAGAGCTGAGTAAAAGGATATGAATTCTGAAATGGAGAAGATCCACAAAGAAATAGCATCTCAACCATCCCCTTTACTTCTGCAAATAAAAGATGAAGCCCATAGTTGCTCTTTTAACTGAAAATTTGCTTAATTTCTATCAGCATGTGATGGCTCATTCATACACTCCATCCCAGGAGTGTAAGGCTGATGTTAGATCAATAGGTAGAAAAAGAGTTCCTCTCTCCTCCTACTGGAAAAATGAACTCAAATCCTAGTCTCGCTGGGATGGGAAAATTCAGAAAGGGAAGAAAAAATTCCCGGTGGTAGTTATAGCTAAACCACTGACATAATATGTTTCTGTGATTCTCAGAAGATGTAAATCAGAAAAATTTACTTCACTCGCATTATTTAGCATTTTCATTCATGTGAAAACTTGACTTCAGTGAAAATCTGATGATACATCACAACTTCACATTTTTTAAATGCTTGATTTTTGTGAGGATTTTTATGATCTTTTGAAATGCAGACTTTTATGCAACATCCTGTGAAAGCAACATAGAAGAGATTCTGCCACTGAGACATGTTCCGTTTTGTTTTCTCCTTTTACTGAGTTTAGCTACATGACATGCACAGTAAGAGTACAACACTGCTTTAGCAAATGAAGAATTTAACTCCTAGTAAGTCATCATTCTTCTTACAAGTGCAGAAAATGCTTCCATGACAAAGAATATACAAGGTATTGAATAATATGCCTTTATTCTCTTCAACAGTTTTATTCTATCTTTCATCTCATATAATCACTTTTTTTTTCTGTGAGGCTTTCTCTGATTCTGTATATAGTAATCACACAGTAAAAAAAAAGAAAAAAAAGACATATCTACCCATAGACTGAATTTGAATGACAGCTGATCTTAACTGCAGAACAATGTCATTAAATTTAGAAGGTATTTCAGGTAAGAAAGTTTGATTAATATCAAACAAAGACCATTTAATGCTACACCCTTTTCAGAATGGAGTGGCACATTTAATAATTATATGAAATGGCTTTAATTTCGAACACCTATTCCATACTACTTTCATTTCCATAAGATTGACAGGATAAGAATACTTAATGCCCAAACAAGAAAAGCTAATACTCAGAACCATCAAACTTTTTGTATTTTCTCAGTGTAACTCCATAAGTGAAACAAAAATTGTTTCCTACATTATTTCCTCCATTGTGTTCCTTTCAGTATGGAAAAGAACAAACAAAAAACCCCAACCCTATTGTTTAAAGCTGTAGATTTTCTAGTCCTACCACTGAGGTATTAATCCAAAAGATACAAAAAAAGATTTATTGAAGATGCAAAATTCCATCTAGATAGAACTATTTTAAGAAGAAATTGCTTTGTGTATTTCTTTTATTCATATTTATCCAACTATCTCTTGCAGTGAGGAATAACAAATGTATATATGCATAACAAATCTCTATGTGTCAAAGAGATGTCAACACATGGAACAAAAATATTACTCTATGCTACACTGTAAATGGATATCTGAAACTGAGTATGTTATTTAGTTTTTCTCTTATTTAAAAATCCAAACTGTAGACAGCATCCCTTGAATTGACTGAGATGGCCCAGAAACATTTCCTTGTATAACAAGAAAGCCACACATTTTGATGATTGCTAGTGCCACTGCATACTCAGAAACAAAGCCCTGTTTAAAAAGATTTAAAAAAAATAAATACCTTTCTATTTTTAGATTCTTCCTAAAGATTTCTAAACTCTTTGTCCAGCACTGAGGTAATTGACACATTGCAGTAAAAGTCACTAAGGCATTTTATGACTGTCTATGCATTTGACAATCCATGTGACTGAGAGTCACAAAGCCAGCTGGCCTGAAGGATAGATGGATGCAATACTTCTCCTGGAATTTAGTTTCCTGTATGTAGCCCTGAGAACATCAAGATACCTCTCTGTCTTCTTGGTGATCCCTTTACTTGCTCAGAATCCTTTCCAACCTATTGGAGGTGGAGGGCAGAATAATAAAAATAAAATGAAAGGAAATGGGACAAAATAGGTCAAAGGAGTCTTGAGTGAGCTCTTGTGCTAGCTCAAGTGTCACAGGACATTCCCCAGCAGAGAGTTTTGCCTGTGTACTGAACTAAGGTCTATGTCACACAAGATGATGAAGGAATGTTTTTAAACCTCTTAAAAATGAGGCAGCTCAATGAAATTTCCACACACATCAATTCCCATATTCATTCATTTTCACTTGTTAAAAGGAATAGAACTCACTTCTAACTTCCCTATTGTCTTTTCAGTTCTTTGGGGGATAAATGGGTGTCATTCATACCGTCAAGAATGAAAAAACTTGAGCTGGATTAAACTCAGTAGCTGTGACGTCAATGGATTTCCAGAATTATTTTGTAATTGCATCCTTTTGAAAAACTATCTACTTGGTGTCTGTCTGACTCAAGCTGTGTGTTCTGTTAAGTATTCTTGATTGATCCCTAAAAGCAATGCAGATCACGTACTCTGTTTTTAACTATATTATAATAAATGGGAGTAAGGTGATTATAAGCAAAATATTATTTGGAAAAAGTAATGTTACCAACATAGAAAATTTTTTTTTTCTGCAATGAATGACCTTACGTGGGTGTCAGGTGTCTCCTTCTCGAGATAAATTTGAAGTATACTTGATGAAGACGTATACTGTTCTCTGGTTTAGCTGTACTGTTTTTTGCACACCACAGTTACATGACGTTGTTGTTGTATATATATATGAATATATATAATTAGTTGTGCCCCGACACAACTTTAGGCAATTTCCTCTTGTCCTGTCATTTTTACCTGGGAGGAGACACTTCATTACAACCTCCTTTTGGGTACTTATAGAAAGTGATAAGGTCTCCCCGAGCCTCCTTTTCTCCAGGCTAAACATCACCAGCTCCCTCAGCTGCTCCCTATCACACTTCTGCTCCAGATCCTTCCACAGCTCCATTGCCCTTCTCTTGACACACTCAGCACCTCAAAGTCTTTCTTGCAGTGAGGGGCCCAAAACTGAACACAAGATTCAAGGTGCGGCCTCACCGGTGCCATGTACAGAGGATGGTCACTGCCCTGGTCCTGTTGGCCATGCTATTGCTGATACAGAGCTGGATGCCATTGCCTTCTTGGCCACCTGGGCACAAGGCTGGCTCATTTTCAGCTGCTGTCAAGGAGCACCCCTATGTCCTTTTCCACCAGGTAGCTTTTGAGCCACTCTGCCTTCAGCCTGTATCAACGTATGGAGTTGTTTTGACCCAAGGGCAGGACCCAGCACTTCACACAGCTGGCCTCAATTCATCAATCCAGATCCCTCTGTAGAGCCTTCCTGACTTTCAGCAGATCAACACTGCCACCCAAATCAGTGTCATCTGCAAACATACTGAAGGTATGTTTCATACCTTCATCCAGGTCATTGATGAAGATGATAAACAGGATGGGCTGAAATACTGAGCCCTGAAGAACACTATTTGAGACCAGCCACCAACTGCAATCAACTCTACTCACTCTCTGGGCCTGGCTGTCCAACCGTTTTTTTACCAACCAAAGAGTACACCCATCCACGCTATGGGAAGTCAGTTTCTCCAGCAAGATACTGACCAATGATGAACTCAAACCTCTCAGAAAGACAGAACTTTTTAATATCTAGTCTCTCAAGCTACAGCTTGTGTCCATTCCACTTTGGTTTAGCATCTGTCACTAATAAGTAAATTACTGAGAGAATTATACTCTTTGAGAGAGATTGTAAATCTTGAAGAAATTTTAGGGTGTCATTAGACTTCTTTCACTCAGTCACATTTAACAATCCCATCTCACTCAATATCTCTACTTTCTGTGCTCCAGGACCTTAATCACACCCATCACTCTTTGCTGCCTCTGGTTTTGTGACGTGCTTCTTGAATTTGAGGAGTCCAAAACTGAACACTCTTCCAGGTGCAACTTCATCTGCACTGGTGAGAATAATATCCACTCTCAGTCTTTTGGCAGTGCTCCTCCTACTGTATACGAATATGGACCATGCCTTATTCACACTGAGAGTGCTCCTGGCTCCCATTAAATACAGTGTCCACCCACTGTGCCCAGGTCCTTTTCAGCAGAACTCCTATTTAGTCTGTCAGTTGCCAGCTGTAATAAATGGCTTTATTCTGCTCATGTGCAGGACTTTACTCTTCTCCTTGTCAAACTCCATGAAGTTTCTGCTCACTCAACCTTACAGTTTACCAAAGACCCTGTAGACTAAGGCTGTTTTATTTGTTTTGTCAGTCACTCAATAGTGTAGTATTGACTTTGCTCATTTAATGTCTAATTTGTCACGTCTAATTTGTCTGCCTAATTTCTCTAATCCTTTTTGAACCTCTTGCTACTCTGTGCCTTCACAATCTCTTCTGGCAACAAGCTCCATCATGTTATTACTTCACTCATATTGTTTCTAGTTTCAACAAAACTCAGAAATTTTAATATTCATAGCAAAGTCTGAACCCTTCTAGGGATTATGATTATTTGCAAAGTTAAAACATATATTTCAGTTTCCTCAAAATCTACTTATTTTTCCTTTTTTTTTAATATGATGTTGTATATGATCATCATTAACATTTGAATTCCATGGGGACATGGTTCTTCAAATATGAACTGTTCAGCTCTACTGCTTGCCTTTCTTCATTAAGTCCTTAATTCAACATAACACCTAAGCACATCCATCAGCATGTTCATTACGTTTTCTTGAATAATGATGATGTATGCACTGCCGAATTAGTGTCTAAATGGAGAAACTGCTCATTTCAGAGGAACAGAAATTGTTCAGAGGAGCCTCTACACTGTGAGGAAGAGAGGATGCTTGGTGTCACTTACCCAAGTAGTCAGTTAGTATGTTATCTCAACATGAAGTGATTCATCAGGGAAGGAAAATATAACAAGTAAGAAATCTTCCCCAAAGGAGTTTCATTCTCCATGTTCTATCACAAGTGTTTTTGTATGATAGGAGGACGTTTTCTATAAATACTCTCTAATCTGATTCTTTTTTCTTTAAGAGTACTCATAAGTTCAAATATACTGATGGACAGTTCAGGTAAAAAAAGGCATAAATCACAACAAAGAAATGAGGTGAAGGGAAAGGCAAAGATGGGAGCCAGGGGACTTTGACTTCATCATTGTTTCCTAATGTTGTTTTTTTAAATAAACCAGAAAGGGCAAATTCTTCTCATATTTGAACCCCTAACATCCTTAGAGGGTTCTGAGACATCAGCACAGATGGAAGTGCAAGGAATGGAAATAAAACAAATACATATTGAGTTGTACTTAGTCTCTAAACCTGTCAGTCCAGGCCTGTTTTTACAATGATAAGCCAGTCATGCAAATAAAGTATCTAAAATAAAATGTGTACAAATAATTTAATAACTGCTTTAAAAAATACTTAAATTTCCATCAATTAAGGGGGGCATGACAAATTTCTTCAACCTTGCTGTAATCAACACATGAATTTATATTGATTTTATAAATTTTCTAGAAGTATTTAAGGCTGAAAGTGTCAAAAGCACAGGGGTAAATTAAACACTACTGAAAGCCAGTAGAAATATATGTGGTCACAGATTCTTAGAATTATTCAGGCTACAAGAGACTTTTGGAAGTTGTGCATTCCGACCTTCTGATCAGATCAAGGTCTTCTAGATCAAGTTGTTAAAGGCCTTATTCTCGTGGATTAAGAACACACAAAATTTTGGGTTCATTTTCCAGTGTTTGTCTATCCTCCTGGTGAAAAGATGTTGCCTTCTGCATTGCCCCCTTTTCCTTCTGCATGCTTCTGAGAAGGTCCTGGATACATCTTCTCTAAACCCTCCCATTAGGTGGCTGAAGAAAACAATAATATCTCACTTCAATTTCCCTTTCTAGGGCTGTCCGGAAACAATTCCTTCAGTGTCTGCTTGCTTGTACATCACACACATTTGGACTACCTTCATAAGTCTGCTGCTGGACTTGCATCAGTATGTGAATATCTGTGCACAACAGAGCACGGTACTGCACACGTGCTCATGCCAATTTAGGTAAATATCAGGAATAATATAGAGAATTAAAACCACAACAAAATCTGTGACAATTTTTTTTATTGGAAACAGACACGTCATAAAGCCTAATTCAAGAACCATACCAGTACAACTTCATATTTAAATACATATTTGAGTTATCAGTATCCTTAATAAGTTTCTGAATGGAGACCTTGATTTGTAATTTTAATTTTTAGCCACAGAAAGAGTGAGAAATTAACCTAGTGGATCTCAGCATTTATTAAATTTAAATGATAGAGTCTTTATTTGCTTTTAACCTAGGGAAACAAAAAGCAGGCAATAAAAATGAAGTAACCTGAAATATATCTGTTTTACATTTTCTTACTCCATTTTCTCCATGCAAAGTCAAAAGAGCATTAAAAAGTAATATTGTGCTGAGCTCACAAATATGCAAACGCCTCTAGATATCTTGTCTCAATAAAGTTTATAGAATGCATTCCCAAAGGTCTGACAACAAACCAGAATAAATCACAAGGCTCATAAAAAGATAATGCATGCCATTTTTTTGCTTACATAAACACAAACAAATACAGCAAGAGGCAGGAGTGACTCTGAGAGGCCTCTTCTGTTGAAACTAATTTCTCTTATCATCACATATATTTGTAATAAATTATCACTATCTAAAGCAAAGAAAAAAAGATTTTGTGAAGCCCATGGACATTCGAAAAAAAAAAATCTGCATTCTTGTAAGTTCTGTGGGAAATTGTCTTTGCTTTCTTTTCTCAGTTCAGATTTGCTGTTTAGTATCATATCCTATGGAGACCCCACTCCACAAAAGAAAGAGAAACAAAAGTGACAGAAGAAATGCCAGATATTACAGTACAGTAGAAAACCCCCAGCAAAGTCCATTGTTAATTCATAAAAAAATGAAAATACAGAGAATGATGTTACGTAGAGCACAAATATCCCAGGGAAAGGATTTTCTACATCATAAATTGGGGAAGTTGCTTTCCTCTTCTGTGAGCAGGAGCTTTATCCAAGAAATGAGAGAAGTCAGGGCATGATCCTGGTCAAAAGTGAATCCCGAAAAAAACATATATAACATTTAAGCTTAATTAGCTGAGTTACAGAAGTCTGACAGGAGTTGCTAGTGTATGATTATAGTCTATCTGGCTACAGATTTATACTTTCTAATTATAGACATTTTTAAATAAATAACACCTAATGAGAGAGTAGAAACACAGTTTTATTTACATACAAACACACATATACACATGGACAGATTTATTTTGCATTTTCAACCTGGATAGCATCAACTCTGTGTTCTTGGGGCTCTCAGGTTAACATTTCAAAAATTAGAAGGCTTGGTGTGGTGGTCTGGAAAAAAATTCCCAAAAGCTAATTTCAAAGTTCTTCTACAATTTGTTCCAATGTGAGACTGAAGTTTTCAGACAGGCACAACCCAGTATGGGGGAAGGGAATTATATTATATTTTATTACTAACACAATAAATATTATAATAAATATATATACATATATATAATAATTTTAACTATCTCTCCTATAGTGAAAAAATATATATGCATGGACCGCCCCTCCTTTCCTTCAAAAGTGTCCAGAAAGAAAGAAGAAGTCTTCTTTCCACTTTCAGGCCACAGCTCTTTCAAATTAATTTCTGTGTCACTTGGAAGTGTCTCTTATCTTTAAGTCAGCAGTTTCGTTTTGTTGTAGCTAGAATTCTTCTTTCTTCTAAGGGATGTGGGGGGTCTGCCCCCACTTCTCACTCCTCAACCACCTCATCCAAGGGCATTACCGTGGGTTTTGAGGGAACACCCTTATCTCCACGTCTGCAGCATGAAGTGCAAGGGGTTAAAGTCTTTATCTCCTGCTCTTGCTCTGTGAAGGTTCGGGACCCCTGGGGACGAGCTCTCAGGAGACTTCTTTGGGGATTTCCACCCCTCCTCCCCAGGGTCAAAGAGTTCTAAGGGCTTTTAATTTAGTCTTTACCCTAGAACTGGTTCCATCCAACTCTCTTTCTCTCTCTCTCTCCGTTGGACGTCCCCACGTCTCTCGGTCTGGCCTATGCCATATTTGCTGCTCATCTGCTCTGTTCCATTCCCGGATTCGGGCACACTCTGGTTCGTCCGGCTCGCTGCTGCTGCCGCCCTTTCATCCCTGCTCCAAGCTGCTGTGGGCCGCTCCTCTGTGGAGGTTTGCCCCATGGTTGCCTCTACCTCAGGGTCCTAGCTGCCACTTTGGACTGTCTTGGGTCACTCCGTGGCTGTGTGCTGCAGTCATCTCTCCAAGGGTCACGGCTAATCAGCCCAGCCCACTCCGACCACTCCTCGACTCGCACTGGCTCCACTCCAGCGCCGCGTCTGCCCGCCGGTTGCAGCCCTCTGGCTGGCCAATTGGGCACCACGCCACCGCCTCTCCCTGGCAGTGGAGGGGGGCGATGCGGTCTTAACTTAGCATCCTGGCCCAGCTACAGAGCCATGCCAGGGCCCACCAAGTTAGGGCCAGGGAAGGAAAGAAGCCCCCGGCCCCAATGGTCAGGACCAGGGGAAACCCCTCACCAGCCCACTCCTCTAACATGTATCGTCTCAACTCATGGATGCCTCTAAATTCCAGCTACGCAATTAAAACTAACCTCTTCTCTTCCAGTTCTGTGAGTATGTAATTTCCACAGGGCACACCAAGTTTTTAATTGACCCAATATCGAAAATGCTACTCCTGGGGCAGACTATCACCAGCCCCAGGGGGGAAAAGTTTTTTCCAAACCACCACACTTGGGCAGATTCGAGCTTTCTGTAAGCCTTTTCCATGGTTAAATTGTTTGTAAACCATCATGATGGGTCAAGATCCCTTGTATGTGTCTGTGTCACTGAAGCACAAAGTAGATACCAACAAGATGAAGGAATTCATTGCATATAACACTAGCTGCCATAAACCAGGTATTTAGTCTGAGCTCCCCAGCAAGATTCATTGAACCTCTCTTAATTACCTGGTTTGGATGAGATGAGTAATCTCTTTTATTGAACAGAATCTATTTAAGTGGCACAGACAAGTTCTCTGACTTATACACATCTAAAATAAAGTAAGAAGAATTCAACTTCATTGCAAGCTTGAAAAGCTTCATTGCACACTCATAGCATGAATTCCAGAAGTAGTGCATATTGCAGGAAGGCACAAGTGCAAATGTAGCTGCATTAGCAATGTGAGTAATATATCAGCAATGTGAGTTACCCCATTAATAGTGTGCAATACTGAATGTAAACAAATTTACTGGTAGTGTTGCTGTGTGTGAGATATTCTAAGATTGTAAGACAAGGTTTCTAGAAAGAAGTAATATCTTCTGTTAGACTAACCAATAGCATCTTGTGGGCTGAGGCACAGGGACGGAGAGATTACTTTTTACATGCTTGGCTCCTACAAAGCTTTGTACTTAATCAGTTCATGTTGCATAGAGGAGTAGATGACCATAACAAGGGATTGTGGTTTCGGAGGTGCTGTAAAATTTTGGAAAGACACCAGTGTAAAAAAATGCTGGAGCAGTCTCATTTAAAATGAATTTTTGAATTTTATTTTATTTTTGCTTGAATTATCTAAACTTCTACAACAAGATGACAGGCTTAGTGGACAAGAGACAGGCTGTGGATATGGTTTACCTGAGCTGTAGTAAAGCAATTGACACCACCTCCCACAGTATTCTCCTGGAGAAATTGGCTGCTTATGGCTTGAGCAAGTGTACTTTTCACTGGGTAAAATCTGGATTGGATAGCTGAGCCCAATGAATAGTGTGGAATGGAGTTAATTCCAGTTGGTGGCTGGTCTCAAGTAGTGTTATCCAGGGCTCAGTATTTGGGCCAGCCTTGTTTAACATCTTTATCAGTGACCTGAATGAGGGGATCAAGTGCACCTTCAGTATGTTTGCAGATGACACTGAGTTGGGTGGCAGTTCCTCTGCTAAAGGTTAGGAAGGCTCTACAGAGGGATCTGGAGAAGCCAAATTGATGGATTGAGGCCAACTGTATGAGGTTCAACAAGGTCAAGTGCTGGGTCCTGCCCTTGGGTCAAAACAATTCCATACAGTGCTACAGTCTGGGGGAAGAGTGGCTGGAAAGCCACCCGGCAGCAAAGGACCTGGGGGTGCTGGTTGACAGCGCCCAGATGAGCCATTCATGTGCCCAGGTGGCCAAGAAGGCAACGGCATCCAGCTCTGTGTAAGCAACAGTGCAGCCAGGAGAACCAGGACAGTGACAATCCTCCTGCACTGGTGAGGCCACACCTCAAATTCTGTGTTCAGTTTTGGGCTTCTCACTAAAAGAAAGACTGAGGTGCTGGAGTGAGTGCAGAGTAGGGTAACAGAGCTGGTAAAGGGACGAGCACAAGTGTGATGGGGAGCAGCTGAGAGAGCTGGTGATCTTTAGCCTGGAAAAAAGGCGGCTCAGGAGGCATTTCATTGCCTTCTACAACTACCTGAAAGAATGTCATAGGGAGGGGTGGTTGGTCTCTTTTCCCAAATAACAAGTGATAGGACAAGAGTAAGTGGCCTCAGGTTGCACCAGGGAAGACTGAGGTTGGATATTAGGGAAAGTTTCTTCATGGGAAAGTTTCTTCATGGAAAAGTTTGTTGAGCACTGAAACAGGATGTCCAGAGCAGTGATGGAGTCACCATCTATGGAAGTATTGGAAAGACACGTAAATGTGGCTCTTAGGGACATGGTTTAGTGGTGGTCTTGGCAGTGTTCAATTAATGGTTGGATTAAATGGTCTTAAGGGCCTTTTTCAACCTAAATTATCCTATTCCACAATTTTATAGAAATAACATCTTCTCCTTACATACAAATATTAACTATGAATCTTTGAAACACATAGTAATCAAAGGAATTGGCTGAGACTGCAGTGAACTCAATATCTGAGTCATCATTCAGAGTGGTTCCATGGTCATCATCCAAACGTCAAACTTGTCATCCCGTTGCACTTGGATACAGAAACCAAGATATCTCTGCCTTATTTATTTTCACTTGATCCTGAAACAGAAATGTTGTGAATACAAATCTCAGGCCAACATAATAAAAAAAGCTTCTCCTAATTTTTGCACACCTTAAAAATTATATTTAACTTCAAACATATCAAATTAAAACAAGTGTTTTTAAACTATTGTATCTTTGGTTTTGCTTTTTCTTGAGTATACATACTGCTGACAATTTAAAATCTTCTCCCTTGATCTGTGTTAACAATTTCACAAATCAAATGTTTATCTTTGCTGTTTCTTACGATCTCATCTTTCATTTATATCTTGATTTGAGATTCTATACCCAAAATGGGTACCAAATAGACGGCCTATTTTTGGTCCATCTGTAAAGTTACCAAGCAGTCTTACATTCACTAAGGGGATGAAAGTGGAGTAAAATTGTTGAAAAAGAGTAAAGAGAGAAAGCAAAAAAAATCCATTCCAGGAATCATTTTGTCACAGATTAATGTAGGCAACACTATCAGAACTAGTTAGACCTAGATTATATGAATGTTTTCCCCCATCACCATTTTCCATAGCTTTGCTGCTATTAAGTATGAATTTTCATGACATGAACCGTATCACTATATTTAATACTAACTATTGTATTTGTAGTTGTATTCATCAGGTCCTGAATAGATGGAGTGGAGTTTTTTAGTTATTTTGGTGGTTTTTTTCCTAAGAATAAACCTCTGAGAAATAACACTATCTCCAGAATGCTTTTCAATATCTTGCAGTACGGCTGGTGTGTTGTGACTCTTCCATTCACATCGTAATAACTGCTGCAAAAGCAAAGTAATGTCAGCCTGTTTTGCAGAGTTCCTATCTAACAAGAATAAGTACTCATGGACATGCAACTTCCATTATCATCAGTAATGGAACAATTACAATGTAAATCAAAGTGATGTTTCAGAGTACCAATAATTTGCATATTATATGTGAGTTTAAACTTCCTGAACGTATTTAAAATTGAATTATAAAAGAAGGAAAGGACATTCTGCATGGCAAGTTGAGGTTCTTTCCATACCTGAATTACAAGCAAGAAATTACAAGCATTCAATTTTTAAGACATTCTAGTATCCTATTACGAAGCATGTCTCATACATCTGTATAAATATTGGTATGACATGTGGAAGAGATGTCTACTTTTTGTTCCTTTTTAGTTCCTATCCTGCTGTACATCAGTGGTAATGAAGCTCATTGAAATCATTCCACTGATTTTGGTTTTCTGGTTTATGTTCACCAATATTATTGTCTTGGTCCTACAGCTCCTGAGATTCTCCTGTGGTCCCTATCCAGTTATCAGCAGGGTCCAGGAGCCTCTGTGTTGGATGCATTTAGTTTGGAGTGACTGTGGGCTGAGAGATCTATAAACAGTAAAATAAAGGTGTCTGTGTATCCTGGTCAAACTGCTTTAACTGTCCCATATAGTTGAAGCCCTTCAGCCATGCGAGTGATGATATACTGGCATAATGTGCATGTACCAAAATGATCCCTTCCCCTTATAACAATGTAAGAAACACCATTACAAAGTGCTTCTGTAGCTCCATAACATATCTGTTTCAGGGGTTGGATCAAAATGTAGGATTTGTCGGTCAAAAATCACACTTATCAATGACAAGATTATACTCAAACCAACTGTGTAAGTGGAGGGAGCTGAGTTTAGATTTTTGCTTCTGGAAAAGAAACCAAAGTTACTAATTTGTGTTCAGCTTGTACTCTGGGGCCACTTAAAGCATTCCTGCAGTCCAAAGTCTGAATCTCTGTTTCTCACAAGATTTTAGCTCCAAAGGATGAATGTCCTCCAAAGAACACACACAGATTCCATAGAAGAAATAGATTATTTTAAGTCATGGTCACCTCTGCTTACTGTCTCTTCCTCTTAAATACTCAAATGTGACTGTTTCTGAAGACTAAATTAACAGAAAAGGCTCACTAAAGGATGCTGCAAGACAACCCAATGCTTGCAACCTGTCTTTAACCCCTCTATGGCAGGAACATCTCCTTCAAGAGACCACAAACCAAGTAATAACAAAGATCATATAATTATAGAGGAAGAAAAGCCTTTGACTCAT
This sequence comes from Pseudopipra pipra, assembly GCF_036250125.1. NCBI lineage: Eukaryota > Metazoa > Chordata > Aves > Passeriformes > Pipridae > Pseudopipra > Pseudopipra pipra. The sequence goes on along the minus strand of NC_087550.1, from coordinate 32,411,701 downwards.
TTTTTCAATAACATTTTATAAGATGACACGATTAGAGTCCTCTAAATGCTGTCCCTTGATTATTCTGCTGTCAGGGTTTATCATTCCTAACCCTTCCCTAAAGGACACTCAGTCCATAGTTGATGAGGAATATGGGCAACTGCTGGGGGACAGGAACAATCTGATTATTTTCCCCAGCCTCTGTTACAATTTGCTTTCACTTTCTAGACTCATAGACATGTAGGACCATGCCTCCCACTGATGGATTACTGGCAGGTTTGATTATATAAATAGCACTCTGCAATTCAACGGAGTTGTAGGCAACAATGAAGGATTTGCTGGAGATGTATTCTTTCTTTGCAGTCCCATTTATCAATGTACAGTTTCTCACTTGCCATTTATCATCTGCTTTTCTGTGCTTCCCTCGACATCTGGAGGATTTGTAGTCTGCTAAGTGGAGCAAGGCCTTGCCTTGAATACCTTACCATCCCTATCTAGGCAACATACTCCTGATTTTTCCCTAGTTTAACTTTTCTTTAAATAAACTTGACAGATTCAATATATCCTCACTGCAAAGAATATATTGAGAGGAGTAGTAAGCAATAGAGAACAAACTAAAAACTACAGCCGCAGGAAAAGAATGAGACAGAGAGAAATGTACCTCTAATGCATGTATGCATTTATAATAACAAGAAGTTGTGATAATTGCATGTCTTTTAACTCAAGAGGACCATAAAATATCTTGATGGAGTATACGCATGAGTGCCAGGTGGAAAGCAGGTCTTCTACTTTGCAAGGACTTTTAGGATTTGGAGATGTAGAATGCAAAGAAGTTCCTTGCTCTAATTAGTTACGAAAGCAGTTATGCATCCTGGCATATTTGAAAATTCTAAAGGTTTGTCTAAATATCTCATTGCCTTACAGCTGTTCCAGTACTGATATCTGGGAAACAAAGTGGAAAAAATAAAAAAAATAAAATAAATTTAAAAAAAAAAAAATTGGGGGAAAATGGCAAAACAATAAGAAAGAATCCTTTCAAAGAAATTGAGTTAATAAATCACTTAAAAATTTGTAAGCATTTTGTTTTGATAGTGACCTTTCAAAGTTTCTTTTATTTTCATTTTCAAATGTCAAAACAGGGCATTTTGACAATTTCAAACCATGATATATTTTCTTTAAAATTGAAATGTGGTATTTTTTACAACCAGTTACTTTTTGCAAATGGTGTCATTTTGAAGAAAATCATTGTTTTTAATGTTGAAGAGGGAAGACAAAAGATAAAGAATTTCTGGAAGATGATATTCTTTACCAGTAAAGCACATGCTTGGCCAAATACAGGCTATATGTCCAGTCCCAGAAACCAAAAAGTCAGGACCCCATGTGAGTAATAAACTTTGAGCTTTACTTGATTGCCCAAGCTAAGCAGCATCTTAAACAAGAAAGGTATGACTGAGCTGGGAACTGGTCGCCCCTGTGTCCAGTACCTGGACTAGCCAAATCCCTGACCTGGCCACTAGGTGGAGGAATGATACAGAAGAAAGTGTTTTTCCTTTATAATAGCTTCCATGTGCATTGACATTTATCTGAACTACTCCAGCATCTTGTCTGCAGTCAATGTACCAAAAGCTGGCAAAAGTCTGATAGGTCATCTTGAACTGCATTATCATGGAAAGGCTATCTGGCACTGCTGGCTGAAGGGTTGGGGTGAGGCTTAGGAAAGATGAGCTCATTTTGTGGTTGTTACAGACTGATGTGGTATTACGGGAACATCTTGGGACAGTTTCACAGGGCATCTTGCTGTGTTGCTGGTGCTGCACCTGAACTCAGCAGGGCTTTCACAGAGTCAAGTTCATGTAGCTAAACCACACTGGGGAATGAACTGACTCCCTTCTAGGCAGTAGGGTCCTCTTATATCAAAGCTCCTTCTGTGTTTGTTTTGCATCTCCAGACTCTTTGCAATACTTGTCACAATTTTTTAAGATATCTCATCCATTTATCATTGGAACATGTCCCTATCCTGTACCTCTATGCCCAAAATAATCTCACATATGGGAGTGTAGCAACATCAAGCTCATGGATCAGATTTAGGTATTATTGAGTCTTTTTGCAGTCAACAAGTTTTAACTAAAATATCAACCTTGCCTATTAGCTGCTTCCTTCTTCCAATTTCCCCATAAAAGTCAAAAGTAGATAATATTTTGAGATCTCTGTCCATCACTCAACCTCTCTATTTTGAGTTTTGTAATGCTGACTGTCATAGCAGTATTCGATCTCATTGCACACCAAATTAATAAAAACCAGGGTCCCAATGGACCGTGAGGAGGAACAACATGACAGAGCAGAGTCTTAAATGGTGACACTTATGACAACTCCATCCAAACTGATAGAAATGTGATGGTTTTCCTCAGCATCCAAGATTTCCATCCACCCAAAATGAAATCCCACATCTGTCACCCTATTATCTTCTCTTCAGAGAGACCATGTATCTTTTCAATATATGCATTATGCTAAAAATTTTATATGTATTTAAAAGTACATGCAAATTCTTTCAAAATATTCTAGTGAGACAGAAGTACTCAATTAAAAAGCAGGAAAAAACTGTAATAGCAACAGAAAACCCAGTAATGGTTAAGATAAAAGAATTTCTTGCTTCTACAATAGCAAATTTGTCAGTTTCTTAAAGGGATTTTCTGTCGATGGACAGTGGATTAATCTCAAAGCAAGTGGCAAGGTTGTCTTTGAAATATTGCCATTCATGGGTTCTGATAAGAAAATTACAAAAGACAAAGAAAATAAACAAAAATAGTTTTAGTGGAAAGCTTTCTGTGAGCTGCTTCTGTCTTTCTTAATCAACTAAGAATAGGCTGTGATTACAGTAATCATTATGCAATTAATCACTATAATTACTTTTTATTGGAATAATAGTTTATAAAGCAACTAACATATTTTCTGTTCTTGCTTGAATGGAAGACATTAAGTGCTTGTCTAGAAGTTACTAAAATTATATCTTTGCAATTTATTTTTCTTTTTGTCATCTTATTAAGATTTAGGGGTTTTTTTTATGTAAAAGTAACAGTGCAAGTTTATGCACATCCTATACACAAACAAAATTCACACAAAACAGGGATGTACTAGTTCTTCAGCAGTAATAGGATGCTATTCTTGTGTACTTATCATGCCACATGTTTCTATATGGTGTGTGCTTTCATGTAGGTAACTATAGTACGGTCACAATTATAGGTGGGTTTGCATCCATTAAAAAAAACAACACCAAAATCAACAACAAATTAACCATTTAAAACCATTTCTCAATGTGAAATTCCTGGACTTGTCTTTTTGTGACTTCAGGTTGAGAGCAACTCTTAGCATCTGAAGGCTGAGCTATGTGTTTGCAGCTTCTTCTAAACTTGACCAGGAAACTTGGCCCTTGCAAATACTTCTCACTTCAAGTTTCAGTAACGAAGACAAGGAAAGATATATATGCTTCATATAGGACTACAGTTAGGAACATTTTATACATTTATCCCTATTTCTGTATCAAGGCTGTGCTGAGAGGTGTACAGGCTGAATTGGACTTGTATTTGGTGTTCCTCCTTCACATCACCTCTTCTCTCTTGGGAACTCCTCACTGTCTTGAAATACTATCTCCCACTCTTTCTGCTGCACCTGCCCCTAAGCCCATAAATCTCCCAGGAGAGTCATCCAGGAGTACTCTACCTAATCCAGCCCATTAGCCTTCCTACCTTACACTGCTCTAGTTTACAGGCCCAGGATGTTTTTACTATTTCAAAGATCTTAATAAGATCTTTCTTACACAGTCTTTGCACATCTGTGAACAGGTACAATCCTTTTCTGTCTAGTTACACTGTTATTTTATACCACCTTTATTGTGAACATATCCCAGACAAATATGTGCGCGCACACAGGGGACTGTTTTGCTCTATAAAATACAGCCAGAACAATATAGTAGATTCATGGAATTGTGTAATTAAGCAAAAAAAACTTTTTCAAGTAGGCAACCAGCAAGCAATGCATGGCTGGATACACTGATAAACGATTTAAAACGAGACCTGTCTAGACAATGTCAAGACTTCCAAAATGCTGAGGCATTTTCATAAGTAATTCTATGTTTCTTTGAAACGTTTTATGTTACTTTGAATGAGGCCTGGACCCCAAACTCCTGGAACACATGCTGTCTGACTAGGGCAGGCAAGCAAGTTGTCAGCATTAGGACTTAAACACACACGTCCTTCTTCATGATCACAATCAGTGCACAATGAAGAACTCCAAATCTATGCCTAATCCTGGCTTGTTCGCATGTATGAAGCCATGCACCTAACAGTTAATGTATTAAACTTAACATACTCCTCCACATCTACAGTTGTCTATCCCAGTACATATCTGTACAGCTATATTTCTCAGTAAGTTTCAAACACTGATTCTATCCAACAATTTTCAAATGCGGAAGAAGTAAAAGATGCAGAAAGTATTTTACACCAACACTTTCTTATAAAAGCATTAGTTTGAAATGTTAATGTAGAGCATGGATTCAGTTGCTGAGAAATTACCCAATTTAAAAATAATCTTACCCCACCCACCTTTTAGAGATGTAACAGCAGTTGCTATTTTTGTTTCCCCAGAAGGTAAAAATGCTTTTATAAAAATGCTGATTCTCTTCTGATATTGGACTCTGTTGATCTACTACTAACAGGCAAACTCAGTGAAATGGCCATTAAATAGTAATTCCTCCCCATGCTTCTGCTTTCCAAGCACCTCTCTCAGAGGTAGCTCAGGAGAAATGCTCTTAAATAACATTCCCTGCCAGTGTGGGATCCTGCTGGTACATTTCAAAGAAGGAGTGAACAAACATAACACAAGTTTACCTTGCACTAGAATTTTACAGGTGATTGCTGGAGCATTTAGGAATCTAGGGGACTTAAAACTGGAGCAGAGATACTTGTGCAAACATTGACACATCCTTGCAGAACATTTTTGTTTGAACAGATTAGTATTTTCTGACCTCTCAAAAATTTATGATTGTCCTAAAGGGAGTAAAAATGCTTTGTGTACAGTAGGGTTTTAATAGACACAAATTAACATGTCCTAATAGTAGAACTTTTCTCTGTGGATGTCTGTGACATAGTTGGTGATACAAGAGCTTTGGGTGAAGACTTGTCAGTAACTTCTTTTTTCTTTTCCATTTGTTAAGAATTCTTTTCGTAGAATCATAGAATTTACTGAGTTGAATTGGGCTCACAGGAATCATCAAGTCCAACTCTTGGCCCTTCACAGAATCACCCTAAGAATCACACCATGTGGCTGAGAGTGTTGCCCAAACACCTCCTGAACTCTGTGAGGCTTGGTGCTGTGACCACTTCCCTGGGGAGCCTGTTCCAATGCCCAGCTACCCTCTGGATGAAGAACCTTTTCCTAATATCCAACCTAAACTTCCCTTGACACAGCTTCATGCCATTCCCTAGACGAATCCTGACAAAAAGTTAATCTCTGGGATTTGGAGAGTGATTTTTTTGTTTTGATGAGTGAAGAAAATTTCAGAAATTTCGTTTCTCATTAATCATATGTACTGTGGATTTTGAGGCTATTTTGGACCGATTGTTTGCTTTTTTCTTTTAAAATAAATATAACTTGTCTTTGTTTTTTAAATTCCAAAATAAAATAAATGTTTTTGAAATGACTGCTTCTTTATCATCAGTGTTCATAAAATATTTCGTGAATTCACAAAGAATTTAAGCAGCTCTAAAACTAATTTTTTTCAATAATTTTTGGCAAGACATATGAGTCAGTTTTAGCCAAGTATGATGATTAATTTCCTGCTCTAGTCTTGAAGCTGTTTCCTAAGCAGTTGCAAGGACACAGAGTTCCTGGGATGTTTGATATGTAAAAACAAAATGTGTCTCCATTTTGTTTTCTGCCAATTAGACTGACAACTTTTAAAATTAGTTATATCTGTAAAGGGGCATTTTCGATAGTCCATGATATCAGTTTCCTTTACTTATCACATACAATTTCTCCTAGGAAAAAAGTTTAGGAAATTTAGGTCAGCTTAAATTGTCACTAAAATTGTTCATGTTTTATATAGCATTATTATCCGAGTTTGACAATTTAGGGCACAAAGCTTTACATTTCCACATTACCCTTACTGATTTACCCAAAACCACATTTTTGGGTGAAGTGAGCAAAACAACACAGGCTGGTTTTACTGAAAGCAACTGAAGAACTTCCTTTTGGCCACACTAGCAACAACTTTTTTGGTATAAAGTTTTAAGGGTTTATTGTGTCAGCACCACAACACAACAACAACACAGATTTGCCCAGTTTGGGGTATTATCACATCACTGCCTATCCCTGAGGCATTGCCCGCTCACCCCTCACTGCTGGGCACCTGCATCCCTACAAAGGCTCACATGGAAAATAAATGAGCTTATTCTGCAGCAATGGGAACAGTGTCCTGTTTTCAGAGCAAAGCACGGAACAGTTGTCCCCTTTGCACCCCCTTAGAGAAGCCCTTTGTTACCCAGTGCCTCCCACTGAGGGTGGAAGCTGTTGCTGGAGTGAATTTAGAGCTGAAAATCACATTTTCCATTGAAAATACAGCTGACATGCCTAGCCAGCAGGGAACTGTTACACCCGCTTCTGTCTCTGTTTTGTATTTCATCAAACCAAAGATTCACCACTCTGATGCAGTAAAATTTGGGAATTTATCTTCCATGTGACAAAGCAAGAATGTATTTTGCCTTTGAGCCATGCAGGTGAACACCTGTTCAATTTGGGTTTTGGCTTTGAACCAATAGTGAACCTCATAATACTGTCAGTCAAAAAGTATCCAGCTCCACCCATTTTGGCCATACACCCCAGAATTTTGTCTCAGGTTAAGCTGAAACATATTTAATTGAAATGTTTGAAGAGCTTTTGCGTTCCTTTTTTTGACTTTGTGTTGATTGGTAACAGAACCCAGTCCCATTAAGTTTGCATGACTTCTGGCTGCCTTAAGTGAATTTTTCAAAGATTAAATAATAATACTTTTCTGATCTCAAATCTGAAATGAAAAAAAAACAAACTAAACCAAACCAAGCCAAAAAACAGAAAACAAAAAAAAAAAAAAGAAAAAAACACAAAACAAACAAAAAAACCCAAACAAACCAACAAAGCAAAAAAACCCCCAACAACAAGAAAACCACACAAACAAAAAAATACAAACAAAAAAACCCACACAAGAAACCCCCACAAACAAACAAAAAAAAAAGGAAAAAAAACCCGAAAGAAACAACAACAAAACAAACAAACAAAAAACAATTCTGTGTTTTTGTTTTGGTTGGTTGGTTGTTTTTTTTTAAATTCGTGGCAACTTAATTAGTCCTTGCAGAGCACCAAAATAAAGCAAGTCCTTTAAAAATTATTTGGGGTATGGTTCAGCCATTATGAGCTGGTATTTAGGAACAGAAATAGCATGTCTGGAAATTACAGACACAAGTCCCTGCACACCAACAAGATAAAAGGAAATATGAGATATTGTCTTTGGCTGCAACTTCTTACACAAATATGCACCCTGGATTTTTGAAAGTTTTCTGTAGCATTTTCTTTCTGCTCAATTGACACCTGCTGATGAAAGGGATCTCTGAGTGATGATCTCAGATTACTTCAGATCAGAACAAAACTGACAGTCTTTCAGATTAGGTTAGAGAAAATAGTTTTTCTGCCAAGCTGAGCCATGCAGAAGGATGACTTTGACAAAAAGAAATAGGGAAAATAGAAGGAAATTAGGAAGGGCTGAGCATGCCCTGCTTGCAGTGCTATAAAGTCGCTAAAACCTTGAATGTACCTAAAATATTTGATATTCATGCCACCATATCAAAAGGTTTGAACCTCCTTTAAGTATTAGAATTCGTCATTTTAAATTGCTTTTTTGCCAGCATGAACAATATAGATATTGAAATTTCCTCAGAAAGTGCTTATCTCATCAAGAGTAAAATTATAGTATATGAAATACTAATTATAGTATTATGAAGAAAGGTGAACTTCCTGGTGCCATTTTATCTATTAGTATTAGTAGAATACTGATGTTCTCCTTTCTTAAAGCTGAAGATGCCACACATGGTGGTTTCAGTTATTTTTTCATTGGAATCTCTTATAAAAATGTACATAAAAATGATTTTTTAAAATCTTAAGAATCCACGATTCCACAGAAGCAGCTGAGTTTTGATCACACCTGAGTCTGAATTCATCAGTATATGCTGAGAAATTCTTCATGATTTCTAGCCAGTAGGATAGTACGAGACACTCATCCTAGAGCTATGGAGAATCATGTTAACAAAAAAAATAGTATTTTATTTATTTTATTTTATTTCATTTCATTTCATTCTATTTTATTTCATTATTTAATTTCTTTTTATTTTATTTCATTTTATTTTGAAATATATTATAGAATTCTGTTGGAATAAAGTAGGGAATTCTTTTTATTATTTTTTGGTGGTTTTCTCCTATTCTCAGGGAATGATCTGATTTAAATGGTGCACGAAATTATTCCAATCTTTGTTAAGATCAGGCACCTCCTTCTTCGAAATGTGATTATCATTGTCTGACATCTTCATCTAAATATTTGTCTTGTTTTCTGTGTATTCAAACAAAATCAATTGATAGGAAAACTACACTATTTTTACTTGCAGAACTTTTTCTCATTTCTTTAGTGCATTTTTGTCTTTGCTCTGTGTTTGTTCTTGCAGTCTTTGTCAAAGGCTGTCAGACTGATCTCATGAAATGTCATACTGGGACTATAAAATATTAAATAACTTTGTATAAGTTTTGGATATCCTTAGATATCCAAATGAAAGCCATTTCATTATATCTCAGTTGTACACAGTTCAGTTATGATCTGCTTTAGTCAGGCTGAAAAACAACGTTTTTAAAAAGTCTTAATAAATATTTTATCTGACAAATTTATCTTCTCTTTACATTCAAATAATAATTTCTTCAAATACATGAGTTTACTTACTTTTTTTTTCCCATATATTTGGTGGGTTTTTTTCTCTGTGTACAAAGGCAAGCCTCAAATATCCTGTGTTCATTGTGTTAAATTCCAGCTAGATGCCTAGCAAAGATTTATTAACTCAGTCACAGGGTTTTGCTTTAGTGGTTGAGAGCAAAAAGGGAAAATCTATTCAGACACAAATACATTTGCATGAGCATTTATCACAATGATTCCACTTGCAGTTCATTTTTGTTAAATATTTGACCACTTATTATACATGCAATACAAACAGAAATGTGCAGACAGGAAAAATCATAATCAACACATTGGAAAGTCACCTATTTTTCACACCAAAATTCTTTTCTTCTCTTGCACATATTCTGACATTTTCTGATAGATTTTAGAGTCTGTCTTTTGATTACACTATTCTCCAAAATTTTACTCTGTGTTCAGTCATTCCTGGAGTTGAGTAGGTAGATATTTTGGGGTGCAGATCTCTCACTTGTGGAATTTATTTCATCGCATATCCCATGACTGCTAGAGTTCAATTGCATCTGAACAGGAAAGCACAGGACAGAACTATTAAATGGGGCTTTTAGTTTGGCTACTGTCAAGGGATAAAATGACACACAGAATTGGAATAAAAAAACATTAATTGATAAGGATTTTTGTTAGTGAGTTAAACAATTTATTTTAGTGGCTATGATAGAGGTTGCTTGCCTTTATGTGTTTGTTTATTTCAAAGCCATGGCCAGTTGTGTATGAGAACACAATCAAGTAAGGAACACCTATAAAAGTTGATTTATAAGTCTTGTTCCTGCAAACCTGACAAGTTAGACTCTTACTGATTTCAGTGGGTGAGCTGTGCCTGTCCCAGCTGCAAGCCTCAACCTGTGGATAAATCAGATGCTGTAAATTCCTCATCTAAGAAGGAAGAATAGGAATCATATACTGTGTGAATGAGCTGCAAGCTGCTAATCATCATTCCACTGTAGTTCATCTCCACTTTTAGCACCTATTAATAAAAACCAAAACATTATTTTCATTGACAGGAGTGGGAGAATAAAGAGTGACGATCACGAACACATCACCTTCCCAGGGTCTGACCACACCACCATCCTCCAAATCATTACACTGGTATTGTGATCATGATTAGCTCCCTCTGACTGATGGTGAAACAGGTTCTTGTGCTGCAGGAGGACCTCCTGTTAAATAGAGAAACACTTCTAATAGCTCTATAAATCAAGTGTCCTAAGATAATAGTTTTTATCTACAGATCTGAAGATTGTTTATGGTAGGCAAAGTACTCAAAAATACACAGTCTTATTTCTCTAAGTAACCTGTAGCCAACAGTTAAATCCTTATAAGATATTTTCCCAGAATCCGTTTGCTGTAAAGAAATGGCTATCTCAAGCAATAAATACAGACACCGAATTCTTCACCATCTAAGCAGAGTGTTCTCAGAGAATATATCTGCTAAAGGAATCATAAATATTCTCTCTTGTTCTAATGAATGATCACTTTGTATACATCTAAGTAAAAAAGCAATAGTACTGACACTTATATTTATGCCTTTCTGCAGAAATTTGAATCTGCAGACAACTCACTAGGTGATGTTTTCATGCATCAGATAGGCCTTTATTCAGATATTGAACATATTACTATTACACAATTTGTCTTACTGTGACTTTGAATTGTGTTTGTCTGCACATATTTAAAATGAAACATGGTCAATTGATTAGGTGGAGGAGAGATTGATTTTTAGACTAAAGTGTGATGACAATTAGTGATTTGGCTTTCAAAAATTTCAACCTCAAATATTTTTGACACCCCTGATTTCATGAAATCCATACTTTCTAAGTCCAAACCCTTCAGTGGTTACAGGAGTTGTAAATATGAAGTTTTCCTCAACCATGTTTTGTTTTCCTCCATTTATCCTCTTTCTCTGCCTATCTAGATGTCTCTGGGTTGTGGTATCTCAGTGTAGAGTGCTGTGGTTTGGGAATGGTACTCCTCAATTTAGTGTTCCCATTGAAACACCTCAGACTACATGCTGCTCTCTCACTCCTCCCCTTCCCCTGTGGCAGGATGGAAACAGCAGTGAAATAAGAAAATGAACACTAAAAACAACAATACTAAAAACAGAGGGTACAAGAGAAGCGAACAATTCATACGTGATTGACCACTATGTGGAACCCACGCCACCCAACTGCACATACCCTGGCAAACCCTAGAAAACCCTAAAGAACTCCTGTTCCCCTGAACATAGCCCAAGATAGTATTGAATAATCCCAGAGTCCTGGCCATGCCACTCCTGGATGCTGCAAAAGTTAACTGTGTCCTGACCAGAACCAGGACACAGAGATTGGAGGGATTGGTAGCTACTATTCCAAAAAAGATTTCCCGTCCAAAAATCTGCCTTAGCAGTAGTTTCCCAATGAGCAAAAAGTGGTCATTTTCCTGTTTGGTTTCCATTCCTGCACAACACATGGAGCAGTTTGAAAAATAATGTTTTTGTAACTCTGCTAGTAGTCTTTGGAAAACAATTGAAAGGAAAACATAGAACTGCTGAAATACTATTTTGTATAAAAGATTATCACTAAAAGTAAAACAAGAATTGATGCTTTCAGGCATGAATATATTATCTGATCATCCTTCTTATCATTACCTCCAAGATGTCTCCTTTTTTACAATGAATATTTTTTAATAGATCAAGACATTGTGAAATTTTGCTTTTTTATTTTTTCCTTAGAGATGTTGAATCTTCTGCTTTTATCAAATACTTTTTTAAACAGACAAGTACATTAAGAAGCATCATTTTGTGAATATTATAGTAAGAATTATTTGTTCATAGCACTCCAGAAGCACATGTGAAAAGCTGTAAAAAAAAATAAAAAAGCATGCACAGCTGTAATTTTTTTCAGTTTGTGGTAAGAAGACTCACATATATGGAAGAGAGAGCTCCCATTTAGAAGAGAGCACCTATTATCTGTCCCATATAAAACCACCATAAAAGAGAATTCCCTACTTCAAAAAGTTTAAAGAGAATAGATTTAAAAAGTATAGAGGAGAAAATAGAAGAGTCAGAGAAATGGTCTTTCAAATGTTCAGATTATATTTTTTATTTTAAAATATGAATAAATGGCCAACTTTTATAGAAATCTTTCTGTATTGTGAGGGTTGTGCAAGATGGTGTATAAACGCTTTGATCCTCAGACAACAAACATTCAGGGTATTAGGAGAACTCTTTCTCTCTGGGTCTCTGAACAGTCAGGATTCCTAAAGTAAAATAAAGGTCTCTCGGGAATTAGAAATCAGTTTGTAGTCAAGTTTCCCAAAATAAGGATTGTGTTGTCTGACTGCATTTTTCAAGGCTTCAGGGGTGTTTGTGTGCAGAACATACAAGGACATGTAGTGACAGGACAAGGGGAAATGCCTTCAAAGTGAAAGAGGTAGGTTTAGATTGCATATTAGGAAGAAAAGCTTTACTGTGCAGGTGTTGAGGCAGTGAAATGTTGCCCAGAGAAGATGTGCATGCCCCACCCTGGAAGTGTTCAAGGCCAGGTTGGATGGGGCTCTGAGCAACCTGATCTAGTGGAAAGTGTCCCTGCCCATGGCAGGGGCATTGTAAGGTCTGTAAAAGGTCTGTAAGGTGTTTTCCAATCCAAACCATTCTATGATTCTATGATTTTATGGACATTAAGATATACACAGACTACATTCCTAACCTCACTGTTCCTAAAACCATCGTCCAAGCATCCACTGGTTGTAAAAAGTGTGAAAAGCAGAGAAAAGCACTGTTTTGATAGATTGCCTTTCACTGTGTAAAACCCACACAACACCGTGCATTGCACTTTGAGGACACCACCAGCTGCTTGTGCAGCTGAGTGCAGGGCTATGCTCTCTGGATATGGTTATTCACTCAGAGCTGCATTAGAAAAAAAACACTTGCAAGCAGGTATGCAATATGTTTGACACCTCAGCAAAACATGAGAAAAGAGAACCTGTCAGGATGATACTCAATAGAGGATTTACAAAACAACATACCACTAACTCACAAACCAAAACAAAGTCCTGGGGTAACGTTGGACTGTGCAGAATTCAAGAAGAAAAGTATGTGATTTCTTTCAGCTTTGAATGAACATTTTAAGTATGAGTCTAACTCTAATCATGTAGTCCCATTTACCTCAGTGGGAGTATTCATATGCTTATATTTAAGCATATGCTAAATATCTGGTACAATTGGGACACATTTACATCTTTAAGTAGGAGAAGCAGCATGGGTGATGGAGTAAGTAATTTCTGGATCTCAGGAAAGGATATACATAAAATTAGAAATACGAAGAACAAATGAGTAAGTGGTGTATTAGAGTGGTAAATGTTTGCCTGTAAATTGTTAGCAAACTCGAGTCATTAACATCAAGTCACCTGTTTCCAAAAAGGCAGTGTGGACAGTTACTGTTAATGCATATTATAAGCATCTCTAATTATGAACAGACATAAATGCCCTCAATATTAAAAAACAACAACCCACAAACAAACCTTCAAAATGATTACGTGGCTATGCATGTAAAATTTTCTCATGCTGTTAGCAGCAATTTTCTTTGATCCCTGCTCAGCAGGCTTGTATGTGAATATCAGAGTTCAGGAATGGTGGGAGGGAGGAACAAACACAACGAGGAAGTTTCATGTGTCATTGTGTTTCTGCCATGCTCCACATACACTGCTTCTCTTATGGCCCCATCCCCTGGACACACTGAAGAGGAAACACCTCCTTCTCTCTCACACTCTGAGGAAAAAAAGGTAGAGACAAAAGAATCCGTAAGGCCAAGATAGCAGGGGAACAGTGAGGTTCATATAACTAGCACAAGTCACAGAGAAACACCTACTCACTTAATCTTCCACGTGCCTCTGACCTTATTCATCCCACATTTTAAACAACTCTACTGAAAAGCCTCTGACAGCACAAGAAAGTGTATTTCAGTCCATCTTTCTGAGATGGACCAGTATTTTCAAGCAGTTTTATGATTTTTATGCTCTTGAAGCAGCAAAAGGGCTTACTTCATCCAGATATATTTTCAAGAATTAGTTACTGCTTGGGCTTGTTTGAGCAGCTAAAGAGGAGGATTCAGTAGCTATTTTCACTAGTCAAACTCTTCCCAGTCTTCTGCCCCTAAATAACTCTTAGTTGCAAGGGTTTGTACTCATCCTCTCAAGCTGAAGTATTGAATGAACAGTCTTTACTAAGCTCAGATGTAGGCACAAAGCAGCAGATCCCACAAGGATTAAATCTCTCAGCATAGTCACACTCCTGCTGCAAAAAATTTGACCCATATTCAATTATTTGTGGGCAAACAGGGTCATACCTACAGATAATACAAGAAACTGAGTATAAGTGAGTTTTTGTGGACACATATGCAGTTCATTGTCTGCATATAGATTTTCAGATGTAATTTAATAAGATTTTTGTGAATATTTGACCTATTATCTTTGAAAACTAATTTTTCATTTATGTTTGCATTATTCAAATATGATGCTGTTAGTTCGTCCTTCCACTACATCACAGAAAATTCACTAATACAATTTATATTCATAAGTTTTTTGTCTTAAGGAACCAGAAGGAAAAATTATATACATAGGACATTTACCTATACGTAGTCACTGAAGGTCCATCTCTTCCATTTTCCCTTTTCTTGGTTTGTCAGAGCACAAGCATTTCTCTGTGTGAACTCTGTGTACTTTATCTCTGCATCCCACAAGTATTCTGTGACGAAATGTGCATGAATGTACATATGTAATTGTCTTTATTTCTTTGCAAAATCTATGACATTTTGGAACTTACAAGTTAGTTCGCATCCATGCTTAGTCACGAGCAAAAAAGTGCAGAAAGGGAAAAATATAAAAAGGAAAAAGATATCAGAAAAATAATAGATTTTTTTTTTCCCTAGATGCTTGAGTATTAGGAATTTCTTTAATTTAAAAGCTGTGTCATTGAATATAAAACACAGGTAGACATAAAACCAAAAAAATTGCAACAAAAAGTGTTCTGGATCTATCACTTTTATGTTGTGCTCATCACCGTGTTATGAGAGTGCCAAGTCTGCACACAGTCTCATTGAAGGCACAAATAGGTAGTGTAAGCAATATCCTATGGGAAAACCATTCTCCTCAAACCAGTGTCTGAGCAAATGTAAAAAATATGCCCTTGTGTTTCTGGGCAGTAATAGAAGTGCCAGAATCAATTATCTCTAAGAGCTCTTGGGCAGTAGGACCAGACATCTCTGACAAAGCAAGGGTTGCTTGCCATGCCATTAATTGAGTCTAAGATATGTAGCACAGACAACAGCTCCCTCTAACTGCAGGATCCGCTTCTCCTCTGATCCTTTAAGAGGCAAGCCCATTACTAGAGATGAAGAACCAGGAATTACGTGCCCAAATTGGATTTTCCATATATACAAGGCAAGTTATTTTAAAATTTTTATTTACTAACATCATGCATAGACATGCACTTGGGATACAAGATGAAAGAGAAGTGACAGGAAATGGGGTAGAGCTGCAGCTGCTGCTGCAAAATATGGGAGATCAGTGTGAGGAGGTAATTTTTAGGGCTGCTGTATATATCCATTGCAAGCATACTAAGCCACATATCTGTGTACTGAAGAATTCATAAGCTGCCTGCTAACATCATCTGTGGGGTATAGGGTGCCTTCAGCTTCTGCTGGCTTTCCTGAACACAGACCTCCATCAGTAGCTCCTCAGTGAGGAAGCCAGATATGGTACTCAAGACTGTCAAGAGTTTCTACCCTAACTCATACTTCTCAGGACTAGTTTTGGAAGGAAGGAAGGAGGGAAGGAGGGAAGGAAACAAAATTTTCCACAAGAGGTGATGTGTTTGGTGGTTTTGGTTTTGTTGTCTGAGGGTTTTTTTAAATATAAACTCCCTTATTAAAGAAGCCCTGTTATATAACAAATTTAAACAACTGAAGGAGAAAAATGTCTATTTGCAGTTATATAAATAGACTAATGGGGTATTTTATCAAGCTTGTATCTCTTTTCCCTTCTCTTTATTTTATTAATTGACATTCAAATAAAATGAATTTTCCCTATGACTCAGAGGAATACTCGGATCTGACAAATTAATAGCTAAGCTGTTTTGGCGTGGTATTTCAGTGATTATGAAGAGGACCATTAGTCACTGATGAACTTGCTCAAGACAGATTATACACCCTCTTGTCAATCATTTTGCCAACAGTTGAAGCAATATGGAAAAGAATCTTTCTTTGGGCACCTCAGCATAACTGTTGTACCTGATCCACCTCAGATGTGACGCAGAAATGTGCCTAAGCACCACATCAGTGGAACTGATCTTTTAGCATCTAGGTGTTTTGCAAAACTGTGGCTTCCAAGAGGGTAGGAAAACCCTTTAATTTCTGTTGGAATCCTATGGAAATCAAAAGTTGCCATCAGAATACACCTGAGGTCATATTTACACACATTGTAAATATAGAATGCTTATTATGGAAAATGTCTTCCCTGAAAGACTTGTCAAGCACTGGAGCAGGCTGTTTAGGAAGTAGTGGAGTTGCCACACCTGGAGGTCTTCAAAAGACATGTAGACATGGAACTTGGGGGCAGCACACTTCACTCCTGCATTGACCAACTTCTTTCTCCTACACTGTAGACTTACAATACAGAGCTGAGGCAGGGAGGCACAAACTCACTGAAGAGGTGGCTAAACTGAATGGAAATAACATTATATCTAGAACAAGCAATAGTTGCATTTATTCAGATTTATTTTTTTTTCACAGTTATGCGTAGGCAAAAAAGGTCACCTTGAATTCACTATTTTTCTGAAACAGAAGGAGTTAATGCCAAAAGTTTCAATTTCAGGGACCAGTTTTGGCCAGCTGAAGCCGAATGGGAAGTCTGCTTCATTCCTGCTCAAGCTGCATCTTAGTCAAGGAGGAATGCAAAGCCCTAGAGCCAGAATCCCAATCATACAGGGAGGGAGTTAAGGAGGGCACAATTTTATCATGCTGGGTTATGTTATCAATGCCACTGCATATTAGAGTAAAGAAGCTGCACAGAACTAGAAAGTATTGGAAAGAGATCCAGTGAAGCTTAACATTGTTAATATTCCCCAGCTTACAGAGGTAGTGGCCAGGATAAATTTAGCTCATGACATGCTTATATTTTCATGATGTCTCAAGTCTAAGTCATAATATCAGATTATGCAGTAGCTAAACAAAGTTTCAGATAGAAACTGGTTTTCACAGTTTTTTTTATTTTAATGTAAAAAATTATTATTTTATCTATGTCATAGCAGTTCAGATTTTTAAAAAAATTAAAACAGGAATGATTAAGTGCTGAATTTAACAACCTTTAAGTAACCTTCCAAGGGACCCATACTTAAACTAGCTTTAAAATTACATTAAAATTTAGAGAAACACAATGTTTTGATAAGTATTGTAGTATTCTCCTATTACTCTTATTGTTTATTTAATGGTCAGCTACACAACTGAGCCAAGGTTATGTCTTTATAGTGCCAGATGCTTTATAAGGTTGTATGCATTGCTGGATCATTCAGCATTAAATTTGAAACTGTAATTTGGTTAAACCTCAAAAAGTTTTAGTTTAGTAAGAAGAAGATCTACAGACTCAGTGCTTAAAAAAACCTAAATCTGATTATGTAACCCCATCCTAGCATGTCAGCTGTAGCTAAAAAGCTTGTATAAATAAGATCATATCTAACATGTTCTCCATCTGTGTGAAACATCTATAGCCCCTTTCTGCATCTCTAATGTTTTTTATGACTTTCCATCAAGTTTATCAGAAGATCTCATTGTCAATTATTCTTTGCTGCTGGATATTGTTTGCTTCAGAAATTTCTGAAGGGAAATGGTGACATTATGTCACATATACATTGGCCTGGCTGATCCCAAAAATATTGTATTCATTGTTCAGACATTGCAGGGTCACTCTACCAAATGCTCAATTCAGCACGGCTCAAAGTGCATGGTAAAGGTGAAATGTCCAAGACTCACTAAATTCCTATCCTTTTAGAAACCAGAAACGTAAGCACATATGCAGGATCCTTTAATGCTTTTCTTTCTGAGACTAGCAGCCAAAAAAGAGTAGTATATGCTGGGCTTTTTCCATGTTAATCATATGTATTAGGCCCTTTCTTTAACAATTTTATTTCTACTGTGACTCTTATATCTAAAACTACAATTTATGTGAAGTTTTTTATTTTAAAAAATACCTTAACTCTCCTATTTTCTTTGCAAGTTAAGCACATACTGAAGTGTTTCAAGAATCTTATTGTTCTTGAGTATCAATTCAGAGCTGAGAATGGATTTAACCTCTCTAGACTTAAGATTATCTTCAGTATTAAAGGCATAGAAGGGAACTGAGACATTTAAGATATTTTGGTCTTTGTATCAGAAATGTTGGTTCTGGGATGGACATATAAAGACCTACTGTTTGCTAAGAGTATCATCCTCTAAAAGGAAAAAAAAAAAAAACAAACAGAAAAACCAAACAAAAACCAAACCAAACCAAACCAAACCAACCAACCAAACATAAAAACCTAAACAAAAATGCAACAAGCAAACCACTCAAAACCCAAACAAGATCCAACAGATCTGTTTTCCAACCTGTACATGGAATTTAAAACATGTCAGATGAGTGTGAAAATCTCAATGTATTTACAGCTACTCTTTTCATAAATGTCTTTTGCATCCAGCTTAATACAATTCTACTGATGAGACTCTGGTGAAGAACTGCTTCCTAAGTTAAAAGCCCTTAGAGTCATTGAACCTGAAAAGCTATCTTAGAGACAGTAATATTTTAAAAAATTCTCTCACAGCATAACATCCAAAAATATATTTATATATACATCTAAAACTAATATCTTTGCAATATGTAGCGTAAATCTCCCTTTTGCTCATGAACTTTTCAGTATTGCCACTTAAATTACACGTACTTAGACAAAATATTTCTATTTTTCTGAAAACTGCTGTGATCGTGTTGAGATACCAAACAGCTAATGAAGTCGATGAGAACATGCAAATGAATTCTGATTTAGCTCCTGCTATCTGTATCTGGTGTGTCCCACCACATTACCATTTCCTCGACCTACAACATTAATATGATGTGACAACTCTTAATATCAAATGAAATGACACAATGTAATATGACAACAATGTAAAATAATACACTGCTTTCAGACCGGTTTTTTTACTCTTCATTTCCAAGGGGCTCTACATAAGTTAAGATAAAACAAAGTGATGAGATGATAGTATACCACAACTGTTCTGAATGCCTAAGAAATAATGCAGTCTGCCATCTTAACAATGTGTTTTCAGGCAGTTCAGATTAAATATTACTTTGTAAGTAAGTATTATGTAAGCTTATTAATGCATTAGGTTGCATATAGCTCCTGTGCAGCTTGAGCACATTACATTAACTAGAAATTTAACTTGGAGGGATTTTCTTGAGTTTGAGCGTTTGGGCAAAGGTTGTATGACCTGGGACACTTTCTTAATTCAAAATTTCTCTATCAACAGATATCATTGCTATTAAGCTTTTGACTGTCAGGTACTGAGTTATTTGTACTTTCTACCTTCTTGACAAGCTTCTCTTCTATTATTTTGTCATCACAAGGAGTCACACAAGAGGACTGGTCTCTGTCCCAGAGCTACAATACACTATCACATGACCTTCTTGGACCTCTTTTCTTGTCTCAGTTATAATTACTAGTACAAAAATTAAGGTTATAGTGTACATAAATGAGGGCTGCTTAATATATATATACATATTTCTGTGTTCATTCCATTTGCTCTCTAAGATATTTTGACAGACCAGGCTTTCTTTCTCAAGGGATTAAGGCAGATCTCACTGAGAGCAGAAGCAGCTTTAGATCTGAGCTTATTTTACTGAATTGTCTTGGAGCAAAGACATACAGACATGCATAGCCTTGCAATAAAGCATGAGTTTGAATAACAAATGGTTTTGAAAAACTGCATGATCTTAATTCACATAAAGATGTATCAGGTTATCCACCACACATTACAACTCTTTGTCATGAGCTTGGAAGGATATCTGGCTCTCCTCAGGACTAATGGATGCACTGAAATAAATCTCTGGGTTTTTTTCGCAATGTAAAATCTTTGTTTCCTCTTGGAAGCACAAGAGTTTTGACCTCTCCAGTAAATAGGATTAAAGTTCTTAGAACCTTGCAGGCATTTGTTAGTTATTACTCACAGCATCCTGCTATGAAGATAAGAAATTGCTGTTGCTTCATTTTATATCTTGGTAAAAACATAAAAGCAGAGAAAAGCTGAGGTATTTACCATGCCTTTTGTCTGTGTCTCACCTAACACCAGGGGCTCTGGACAGCAGGTACTGAAGTTATGTGATTATATTGTACTTGAGGTAAATACAGAAAAACATTCTCTTTAAAAGACCACCAAAGCAGTGAAGCACTTTTTCATCTTAAATATGACTGGTTTTATTAATATTCTTAATATTCATTGCATTGTATTATTTCTTGAAGTAAATAGGAACATATTTTATGAACTGTTAGGAAAATCTGAAGTTTAAACTTGGAAAATAAAGTTCATAAATGTGTACAATCTTGCAGTGCTTTGAGCAGTGCTTAAGCTACTAAACATTAGAAGCAGAGTTAATGTTTCTCTGCCATTGCACAGTAGCTGAAAGTGTTTAGGAAATTTATTAGGAAATTTTCAATTTTTTGTGTTCCCTGAGAGGTTACTTTGGTTTCTGCAATCATTTATAAAACCCATTCTTCCACATTGAAATTAGGCAAGCATACCCCTCACTGATGCCTGCTAACACTGGTGCTTGATTCTGATCAGATTCCCTTCATCCACGAGATTCTTCCTTCTTGCCATTTACTAGAACCTGAATACATCTGATCAAACTTCTGATGAGAAATATGAGATTCTGAAGATGAGATATGAAAACATATGTTCTGCTTTCAGCTGGGATAGAGTTAATTTTCTTCCTAAGTAGCTGTTACAATACTGTGGGGTTTGGATTTAGTATGAGAACAGTGTTGATTACACACTGATATTTTAGTTGAGGTAACTCTAAATTCAGTTTCCCATGCACAGCTGCACAAGAAATCAGGAGGGAGCATAGCCAGGACAGCTGATCTGAACTGACCAAAGGGGTATTCCAAACCACAGAACATCATGCTCAGTATATAAACTGGAGGGAGTTGGCCAGTCACTGCTTGGGATGGGGTAGACATCAACGAGTGGGCAGTGAGCAATGGTATTGTGCATCACTTGTCTGTCTTGGGTTTTATTGTTCTCTTTTTTTTTTTTTTGTCTCCCTATTTGTATTATTATGTTGTTGTTTCATTATTATATTGCAATTATTAGTGCTATTATTTTTTATTTCAATATTAAACTGTTCTTAACTCATGGATTTTACCTTTTTTTCCAATTTTTTTCCCATCTTACAAGGATTGGGGGTAGAGAAAGTGGCTCCACGGTACGAAGTTTCCATCTGGGATTAAACCATGACAATGTAAAAAAGAGAAATAATGCAGAAATGTCCTTTCTCTTGTGATATGGAACATCTTTTTCTCCCTGTCAGATGGCTTCACATCTGTCATAGACTATTTGATACCCCTGCATTCATCACATACTGTATCTTAGATCAAATGCCAAGCAGTTCACATCATTTCAATTCATCACAAAGCCAAATATGTGTCTTTACATTGAGATTAGGAACTGGAGGCTAACAAGCCCAACAAAATATAGTGAAGTCTTTGACACTACTGCTGTTTTGTGCTCCAGGAGCAGCCAGGGGCTTCACAAGTTTCTTGGTGTGGAAAACTTTCAAAGAAAACTTTACTCGAGTACAGAAAAATCCTAGTATCTGTGGATATGTGAGGATGCTTTTGTCTTTTCATTCATCTAGTCTTTCCTTATAGCTAACTTATAGCTCAGGTGTCTCTGGGACAAACACTAAGTTGCCTCCTAAATTCTGCTGGAATTCCATATTGATAGGATTACCTGGAGTCTCTTAATCTGCATTTTGGATAGACGAGTCAGGTTTTACAGTTAGTCACACGGTGACTGTTTTTTTAACCATTATACAGGTATTTTACACTGCTATTATTTTCTTTGAATTCAATCATCATTGGCAGGAAAAGATAAGAAATTAGCATCTGCTGCCAGGTGAGATTAGGACAGTAGTATTCTAAAGGTCAATAATGTTAATGTAAAGGGCCAGACTTCTGAAATGAGCTGGAGTGCAGCTAGTGCTCTATAATCTTAACATGAAATGACATTCCCATCTCCTTCTCTCCCACAAAGAGAATGAAGCATTTATGGATCTTTGGCCCTGTGGAGGTATTCTGTGGAGTTCATTCAAGGCATTACATGACACAAAGCCAGATATTATTTGATAATAAGCAAGGGGAAAGGGAGCAGAGGGTACAATGAGCAGGGAGGGGACTTGTAATCAATTTATTTTTTTTTATTTATTGTCTAAATTTGTCTGTTTCTAAACCTCACTATTCTGCTATTTCTAAGGAGAACATGTAGCAGAGAGAACTGTGTCTGACTTAAGGTCTTCCCATATGGTATTTTAACACTCCTTTGTCTCAGATGTGAAAATCTGCACACATATAGGTAATGTGGGCCTGGAGATGTAGCAGCTGGATTTAGCCTGTTTCTCCTGATATGCTTTAAATCACCTTCAACAACAACAACAATAAAAGGGCAAAACCCCAGAACTCAACACCTGTTAGGTGTTTTCAAGTGGTCTGAAAAAATGTGAAGCATGTAAATACTACTGTTATTATCAATGTCTGATGTTTACATCTCATTGTTTGTACAACAAAATGTTCATAGGCTTTTAAAATTGCCTGTACTGGGAGCCATTCCTCTGCAAGGTCATTCTATCATCACATCTAATTTTATCCATATGAAAGTCAGTAATTGAAGGTAATTATCTACAGCCAGCGCAGAGAATGTGGCACCTCCACAGGCAATCCATCCCACATATCTCAGATATCTATCTTTGAAAGGAATTAATTGCTCAGTACTTATGCCTGTATCTCTTCATTACACTCATGAGGAATTCAAATAATTTGGTTATTTTAGCTGCCCAAATTTTTTATAAGCAAAGTTAAGCAGAATAAATAACCCATGAAGCAGTTTGTCTTTCAAGGAGAGATTGAGATTCCACCTGACCTATATGAAGTCTAGTGATTATCAAAAGACCTTAGCATCCTCTGTGGAATATGTTTTGTAGAAAGCCATGTCCATTTGGGCCACTGAAGGCTATAAGCTTCAGAGGGACCCTTGTTGAAAATAGCCTTCAGAATCTACAAGGAGGGAGGAATGGATTCATGCATGAACACATGGATGCTAAAGGCTGTTAAAAAAGGAAACACCCAATTGATACTGGAGGCTTTGAGGGTTTAATGGTAATAAACAGATATCTAGAAATAGTGCAGTAATTTGAACATGCCAAATTTTGAAGGTTTCTTTGATGTGCGATAGAAAGTAATGTGAATCAGCATGAAAGGCTGAATCAAACAGCGTAGACCCCACCATAACCCGCTGGGCCCAGCATTCTTCTGGCTTGATAAAAGGTTTCAGAAGGCATTAAGTTAATTCCATGGGGGGTGGGAACATAAACACAAACAGAAGACACTGAAATGTAAACTCCAGTTTTCCCTTCCATCTTGGCTCTCTTCCTTCTCCCCAGCATGAATTTGTCACGAGGAGCTTAGCATCTTAATGCATGTTAAAAAAAAAAAAAAAAAGAACAAATATATGCTGGACACCTTGGAAAGTTTCTAGGGTGGAGAACTTGTTAAGGTAATATTTCATCTGCTTTAACAAACTTGGACACAAATGTTTTAAGGGGAATAATCTCCTATTTAAACACTATGCTTTTGGTCACATCGGCGTAACTCAGGTTCAGCATTCTCTGATAAAGCAAAGGTTGTAGCTCATATCTGGCAGATTGAAGCTGAGGTGGAGGGAATTTCATCCATCCCCCCTGCACAGACCTGGCATGTTCATCCAGATCAATGCATTCCATTGCCAAGAGGTGTCTTTTAGGGTGGTTCTTTCCAGAAGTGCAGCTTTTGTCACACAAAATGTTGAGTTGGATCAGATGCAGCTGACATTTCGCACACAAAGATGATAGCTCAAGTGGAAAGTTTTAGCTGCTGAATGCAGCTTCAGAACAGCTCAGCTTTAAAGCCTTGAGATTATATAGAGCCACTGTGTTTAGAGCCTTTAGGGAAAGAATACCAGACAAGTTAGATCACTATGAAAAATGATCACTAGGGACTACAATACATAATAAGGTATATAAATAAGTGTCACACAAAACTGCCATAGAAAAATAAAAAACAAAGCCTGCAACATTTTTCCACATAATGGTTTTATGGAAACATGGCAACATTACACAAAGCTCAGAGTACAATATGAACCCCTACAGACTCTGAAATGTGGTAAGCTGTAGGGTACAGGAGCCCACAGAGCAGTAAAAGCAAAGGTTTAATGGTATTTTAAATGTTATGACTATACAGAAGGAGAAATCTGGAATATAATCCTTTTCAGAATTCTTTATGCATGGCAGAATAGACAGGAACTCTGATGCTGTCCTCTAAATCCAGCTGTGATTGAACAAATGCTGGTGAGGGCAATAGTTAAGGGAAATAGTTTGCAAAGGCAGAGTTTAGGATATCATCGAGGTCTGCACCACTCTTGTTCTCAGTGCACTTCTTACTGCTCATCACATGAGAGTGACATGCACGTGCATTTAATGTGTTAAAATTTCCATTCAACATACTTGTTCTTTTACAACTGACAGATAACCAAAACTGTTCTTGTTTTAATTTACATGATCTTTTGATTAGTTTTTTTCCCCCACATCTTTGAAAATTTGTTTTTGAACACACATATTTCAGGATTGAAGAAAGAAAATTCAGATTAATGAAAACTATTCAACAAGCAAGAAAAGGAAAACAAAACAAAAGGAAACATCTTTGAGACAACGTTTATTTTATTGCCTTGAAACAAACTTTGTCTGTCTTAAGTCCTCTTATTAGCCAGCCGTTTTGTTAACTGAAATATTGATCAAGCCTGTCACACTTTCTTTGTCTGTCAGGAACAAGAGAAGGTGCTGACCCTTTGCAGGAAACTGTAGTGACAAGACTGTAATTTGATAATCTCTTATTCAGGAAAGATTTCACTTTATTCCCTGATGTAAACTCAGGCTACTTAGTTTCCTTTGATTTTTTTTTTAAGAGTGTCAAGCTTAGCCTTCTCAAAACTTCAGAGTTAGATAAAGAAACACAACATGATTATTTCTTTTGCAGAAAGCATTTTATAGATTTTGTCTCTCTTTAGTTGAGGTGACTGTGCTTATTGATGAGAGATTATGTATCTTTTTTCTCCAATTTCTTATCATATGAGAAGAATGCCTACAGAAAAATCCTGCCAGATTGCTTTTTTTCAGACTGGAATTATAACTTGGCAACAATTTCCTAAGCCTTTCTTACTGTTGGGTCTCAAAGGGTCATAAAATCATATGATTTGGGTTGGAAGATATATTAAAGATCATCTAGTTTCAACCAGAATTGGGTATTTCCCATCTTGGAGTGGTTGGGAAGATAAAAAAGTACCTCCCATGGGCTTTTTAGATACCCATGAGGCCCTGATTCAGGTTCCTGTTTCTCAAGAACTTTAGGATAACCAAATCGCCGACTGGTGCAGCTTTGCTACCAGCGCTTGGAAATCCTTGGGAATAGAACTGTGCATCATGCGGAGTAGAAAAGCTTCTCTCTCAAATTTTTGAATAGTCAAATAACTAAGTTAGGCAATCCTCCTGTAATTATTTTGTACCATTAAATGTTCTATCCATCAGAATTTAATTGTTGTAATTAACAATAGAAGTATTCTTCCTCTTCTCTCTGTGTCACTGAAATGATCCTCTGTATGCCATTACTTGGCATCGTTAACTGAATTGAAGATTGTGTGTCTTCATTTGATGAACAAGGCTGTCACCTTCCCTGGATTTTTCTTCATTTTTAGTCTGATCAAAAGTAGTAAAATATTTTTCCCCACAGCTGAACTACAGCAGTCATGCTCAGAGGTTACGCATTCCTGAACCGCTACTTCTGCAACAAACTTTAGTTGCCTCTTATATAAGCTATATTTAAACCAATTGGCTGAAAATATATTTGATGTCGAGTCATCCTATTAACATAGCCCAAAACTGAAGGAGATATTAGCCCCAAAACTGAAGAGGATATTAATTTGCTATTCCAGTGTTTGGTGTCTGATCATGAGGAAAAATTTCAAAACAGTGTAAGAGAACATTTTACCTGAATCCTGTAACATCTTGTGGAGTGGAGGTGTAGTTTTTTACAATCCTTTGCCAATCTTGAGATGCTGTTGCTTTTCAGTAACTCATGTTGTTTAAGCTTGGAGTTCCCACCTCGTCACTAATGACTTGATTCTGTCCTCAGATGGATTGTCTGAGACCCATTTTGCTGTATTCCAGCCTTCAGAGTTTAAGCACCAACAAGGCTAATTAGTTCCCTCCCAAAATAAGGTGAAATGTGAAATCCATTTTACTTAAAGTAGGACTATGTAAAATTAGGCCAATCTGGGGTTCCTTCTGTATGTACTCATCAGAGAAAAGCTACTTAGAAAAGCATCCTAACGTGAATATTCATGATAATGAGTATGACCAGACCATCTGGGGATGTCTCTGTTTTCCTGCTGACCATAGGCGGGACTTGAATCGTGCCTAGCTTTAAAGAGCTAAGCCTTGATGAGGAAATCACAGACTAACAGACAAATATTTCCTTATCCAATTTAAGAGACATCAAAATAGCATTTTTCACATCTGGGAAATATCTGTAATGCCATGGCAACCTCCTCTGCCAGAATCGCAGATTGATGTCTCATCCGTCTGTCTGATGTACACCCCATTGCAGTAGTTTGTTATTGGCTCTGTAGCATCTTGAGAAGGAGTTTAAAACTTCTTTCATTCACACTGAAGTAAAGCAGGTGTAACTCAGTGAACCGAGAAATAACTCTTTGTGCAAGAGCAGAATTGGGTCTTTTTAAAAACAAGTAACTACTACAGCAGGTGTATCAGGCATGTCATGTATACATCCTCTTAAAGAGATGAGTGAACAACTTAAGGAGAAAAGGAAAAAGCAGAAGTGTGTCACATAAGAAGTTTCTCAAGAATATTATACGCATGTTTCAGTAACTGTTGCTTTTTAATTGCCTTTTTCAGTTAGGTAAAATAATTTTTACCACTTTTGAGCTTATTGCATATTAAGAGCCTTTCTTCTAAGAAGTTAATGGTCGGACTGAAACCTCCAAACATCCAGAGGATCACTGCTTGCAGCTAGACGTGGCAAGGCATGCTGAAGCTGAACATTTTTAAGGTGATACAATGTTATGATATCCTGATCCTGGTCATCTGTTGTAGCTACCAGACTCCGCATACTAGCATTCACTCTTCCCCTGTGTCAGTGAAATATTTTCCTTCTCCTTTACTTTAAATAAACTTCACTTGGTTTCATTTTTTGTGAAGATTTATTCCCAAATGTGGCCCCAGCCACAGAGAATAATTTTGCAACCCAAGTTTTACATATGAGACACTCCTCAATTACTGCTACTTCAGCTCTTCTTTAATATTTTTTAAATAAAGCTCACTTTCTCCTGAGCACAGCCCAGTGCCTCAATACTATGTTTCTGAGGAGTTTTAGCAACCATGGTGGTGCAATGCTGTATTTCTTTGATTATTTTTAAAGTAGTTAAAAAGGCATAGAGACCAGCAAGAAAGATTTAATGGTTACAGTTTTCAGACAAAAAGAATAAAATAAAATAAAAATGGATGGGATTAGTTCAAAACAAACTCAGTGGGTGTAGAGAAGCATAATTGCAGAAGCTTTTGTTTATATTAATGTGTCTATCTTTTTGTTGATCTGTACTATTTGTCTTTCACTCAATATATGCTTCTGAAGTTCAGCTGGAGACAAATTTTTAAATAACGAAGTACTGATTCAGAATCTGGTCTGAATTTCTCCATCTGGGAGGCCAGAGTGATTTACCAAACAGGAAATGCAGAAACTTACCTGAGCCCTTTGAAACTGAGAATTGTCTCTATGATGTTGAGCTAGAAATGTCCTGGAAAAGCCTTTTCTGGGAGGCTCTCTATATCAGTTTAGTTGAAAGGGTCTGGAAGCATCTGGTCATATAGTATCACTTTGAAAATTAGTTCATTTATTATAAATAATAATTAAAAAAATAAAAATTTTGTATTTTTCATCTGTCCCGCATGTTCCTTTTAGATTTGATTTTTGGCCCAAGATTGGTTCATCATTATGCCTTAAATCCAGTGCCTCCTTTCCCATGTGTTGCAGGGAAAGACAACCCTGCTCGATTCACATGGTTTAAATCAAATCAGTGTCAAGGAGTATGTCCATTCATTCATGACACATCAGTATGTTGCAATCGGTGATCAGATACAGTCAGGATCAATTCACGAATGAAACAAACCACAACACTTGACACTTGCAAAATGCTAATGAACACCTACGCATTTTGAGACATCCTCCTGTAACCATTTCCCAAAAATCGCAATCACACTCACATGCATCATGCAGACACAGAGTTATAAAATCATAGAATGACAGAATTGTTTAGATTGAAAAGACCCTTAAGATTATTAAGTCAAACCACTAACATAGCATTTCCAAGTCCACCACTAAACCATGCCCCTAAGCAACACATATCGCTGAGTGTCTTTTAAACACCTTTACAGATGGTGGCTCCACCAGCTTCACTGGGCTGAGTGTACGCATTTTCTCTCAGGACAGGGGCCTTATAAGCACACATCCCTCTTCTCAGAGCTGTTTCTCTCTTTTCACACCCCTCCTGTTGGAGATGTGATACCACACCAGTATCTGCTGTCCCTTAATTCCCACCTCTGTGCACTGAGATCCACTGGCTGTGGGTCTCTCCTTGCTGTCCCTGCTCTGTGAGGTAGGAAAACAACTCTTGTCCTTACCTTACCCTTATATTTCAATTTTATATTGAGTTGTAGGCAGCATGATCTGCTTTTACAACCTATTCTTGCAGACATCTGTGCACACTATTTGACCACTGTATGTTGCAGCACAATGCATTGTCTTGGGAATCCCACTAAATGCTTGGCTGGGCTGTTTTGTGGCAGTGAATTCCACATGATCATTACTTAGTAGTTATTTATTTTTTCATCTTTTTAGGTATAACCATACTATTTAGGTATAATCAAATAAAATATATAGCACTTTGTTAAAATTCCCTGAAATTCCCTCCAATATTACCCCCTGAGACCTCAGTTTACAGAAAATGTCTTGGTTTAATAAAAAGGGAAAAAAAATCTTTAAAAAACATATTTATTTTACTACGAGAATTTCTGAATTGCTTTTTCTTTTTCTTCCTGCTTGGCTATATATCTTCATTCATTTTCATCTTGTAAACACAAGAAAAGGTCCAAGCAATTTTTTTAAAGGAAAAGCTTAATAAACACCAACTGGACTCCAATTAAGCCTTAATTTGATTTTAATAAATATCCATTTTGGACATCCCTGCAAATGTCATGGACTACAATAATACTTCTGTTCTTTCTGCCTAAAATAAAATGCACTGATCTGAAAAACAGAAAAACTGTGATTGGTAGAGTCTATACTATACTTCAGTGGTCACCATCATTAGGATATCTGAGTATTTAGCAGCTAATTCATGGGCAAAGTTCTGTTCCAGATAATTTTTATGTGGAGATAGTTGTCATTAATTCAGTTCTATTTATTATGTAAAGTTTTAATCGAAACAGGAAACCTCTTGATGCTGTCAGTCAAAAACTAGTTTGATCCAGTGCTGAGATTTTCTGAAAGCTTAGTCAACCAGTTCATCTCCAATGCAAGGATTTTTTTCTCTGCCTGCTCTATGACTTATGCTTAAATAGTTGGAAATTATTCCAGCAGTTGCTGAGGCACCTAGAACGAGAATCTCTAAGGTATTGCAGCCTGATATATGAATTGCTTTGATGAGAAGAGTTCCCCGACAGCCAAATGAGCAACAGATATGTTTATGGCTCATCTTGATACATGGGGGAGGTCAGGAACCAGCTGAGACTGTACATTATTTTCTTCCATTCAGCAATATATTCAATGAAAAACAGCAGTGCAACGTAGAGATGAAAAATGCACATGTCACTATAACTACACTCTTCTGGGGAAAAGTGAGGAAAAGATTCTTAGGTGCTGGAGGAGCAAGAAGATAGGATGACTAATATGATACTTACAGAAAGGTATGTGTTGCAATGGTAAGAAAGTGTTTGTGCTACAGAAAAAGTCTTCAAGACCTCAGCTGGAAATACGAACTTGAGCAGGAGCATGCGCGTAGTCTGGTGCACAAGTGGTCTATTTGGATTGTCTAGAAAATGTGAAACTTTTCTCAAAGCAAGAAATCAATTTATGATTGCTCTTTATAAACACACTGAATGGAAAAATATCAGAGAAGAAGAAAAAAAACTAGAACCACAAGATACAATAGTCTTAATTTGCCACAATTATGGTTTAATTAACAACTATGAAGAAAACCTAAATACCAGAACAAATCTAGATCCAGACAAGTAGGGGAGAAATAACTTCTGAGCCAGTTTCAGGATGTAGCTTGAATTCAGAAAAGGAATCCTGTGAGAAAGAGTGTTCGGAGAACTGGATGCAGTGACGAAAGAGATTTCTCTCTCTTGTGTGTTCCTAAACTTTTCTTCCAAATTTGCACTGAATGAAAGCCAAACATTTCAGCTTCATCTCTTGCTAGCGACTATCTCTGCAGGAAGACAATGTGGAGGACAGGTTCATGTGAGTCTCTTGTGAGTGACAACTTTCACTTGCCTTCCTTATATTTTTTGGGATGTACTGGGATCAAAAATATATGAATTATCACAGACTCCCAGTTTCGACATGTCTTGCTGCCCATCTTTTGCATTTCCAGGCACTAGACATCAAGCAAGACATGTAAACATAAACAATGGAGTGAAGGAAAATATAAGGGAAAGACTTAAAGATATAAGTCCCGCCTTTTATCCCAGTCTTCTACAATTTTGGGGCCTTGCAAGATGTGCAGAGTAGTAGAAACTTACAATCCCAAGCCTTCCACTTTTATTCATATACATTTTTGCATTGCACTCTTTTCTTCTGAGCTGAGGGTTACTTTCCCCACTTTCAAATACCTTTTTTAACACTCAATTCAAGCTATTCTTCTTTTCTTCTCTGTCCTCATTCTAAGTTTAAATGCTGAAATTTATATGCAATTACTACCTAATTGCCTTTACTTGTTATAATCCTTTTTCCCACCCACTTTCCTTCATCTCTTGTTATTATTCTTGTTTGAGACAGAGATCATGTCTTTTTCATAATTTCTGAAGAGAACCTCACAAAGATAGAACAATATATAAATAGTTATTATTGAGGATTAAAAGGTGAGGTAAAATTCTGCAAAATAATTCTGTATTTTAGAACACACTGGGATCATCTTTCTCAGTCATCTAGAAAAATTTATCCTCTATGGAACTTTGTGGAGAAAAAGAAGAAAAACAGGCATTAGATCTGCTTCTTTCAAATAACAAAGTTCCAAATTCTGCCTATTGCTATGTTTACTGCCTTCCTTCCTTGGCCACTTCATAGCATATTTACGTGCCTAGATGGTTGTTTATCTAATAGAAGATCACATCAGCTCCAGGAACATTTATATGATATTTATGTATGTATTAAAAATGAAGTCTCCAAATCGTACAAGACATGTAGAAATAATTTTTGATTTGCTTATGCAGTCAGCCAGCATACTGCAAATAACATAATCACATTGAACAGCATCTCTAAACCTCCAATAAATTCAGCTTATGGAAGAGAAAGTGTACTAATAGGTTGTTTTTCTTCACAGATTCATTCAATATAGAACAAAGAAATGCACAACTAATAGAATTCCTTCTTTAGGGGCTGTGGGATTCTTCTACATATCTAGGAAATTTACTATAGGTATCCAACTTATATGAAGATGGAACTTTACTAGGAAAATTTTTTTGTAGCATCTTAGATTTTCAGTGTTTGAATTTTTATTATTGAGTAAGAATTTTATTTAACTTTTGCCTTTTTTTTCTAAGTTATATCTACTTATACCAACATTTCTCAAATATTTAGAAAACAACTGTTTTCAGTCATGAACCATTACAGTTATATGCTTATATGCTTTGCATGTAAATTGGCAAGTATTATCTCTCAACTCTACTCTACTGATACTCTTTCCACTTAGGACTATTTAATGCTTCTTTTTTTTCCCTCTTTACATACATGAATAATTTCTGAAAAATCCAATTCCACAGCACTTCAAGTTTTTATCTTTTTCTTTTTTCTTTTCTTTATTAGGAAAGATATTTTAATCTTACTTTGGGGTCTTCTTCTAAGCACCTCTAGTGCTGCTGCATCAGTTCACAGACACTATGGAAACAAAACCTAAACATTTCTATGATGATCTACTCTATAATGAGCTACCAGCGGAATCAGACATAGAATTGAAAGAAATCGTATTCTTAGTTTCCCCATTTCATGTGTAATTTTTTGTAAACTATTGAGTATAACACAACTCTCGTGTTTATCAACAAAAGCATCTAGTTTTGAGCAGTTATTAGAACGTAAACTTCTCCTCAAACATGTCATCTGCCACTCTGTAAAACTATGCCAGCCTCTTTGCTGACATCTCAAAAGATATACACAAATAAATTCAACGGATGCATCACGAGTTTATTATTCCTAATTTTAGAACAAGTGTAAGGAAAAAACATGTTAGTTTTACTTTGAAAAGTGCCTCTCACTCCAAGAGGCTGAAAATTACTATTTTTCTTTTTTTAATAGATCAGAAAGAATCACGGGGGAGAAAGGGCACAGAGCACAACTACGGTGTTCTTAAGTTCACTCAAAATTCTCTGATAGAAATCCACTCCTATTCCTCAGCTGTTCTTAAAGAACAAAGCAAACCCAATCACTCATATTACCATCTAAGGACCCTGATTTCTCCACTGCTACAGAATTGCTGAACTGCCACAAGTTCACAGCAAACCAAGTCAGCACTTCAAACTCACAGGTCTCTTCACTGACCAACATTTGTGAAATGTTCAATTTAATAACAGTGACTGATCATGTGCCATTATGGCATCTTATACTCCAGGAAAATGCAAATACATAAGTCCCACATGGTGGGGAAGGGAGTATGAAAGGTAGGGCTACTAAGAAATGTAACATAATTGAATGCCCTTTAAAAGACAGAACTGCTTATAACATTACTTAGGCAGTAATTTTGATTCAAATAATGTCGCTAACATTATTTAAAATCCTTTTAGATAAGAACACCCACCCCCGCACACATCTCTTCATCAACTGACACCTGTCAAGAAGAAATTGTGGGGGGAAGGACTGTTCTTTAAAAGGAATTTGAATAATGTTAATACATTGTTCAACAGTATTTGGCAGACACTTTTCTTCCTAGCAGCTCTCTTCTTTGATCCCCATGTGCTCATGTAATACCCTTGAAGAAGAACAAGGAAAATATCTAATATTCCTGTTGAAGTTAATAATTTCATTTTATTTTAAGGGAAAGAGAAGAAGTAGTAAAATCATGTTTAATTATTTAACTTTCTTGAAAAATACAACTGTATGAATAATACAATGGATTATCTATTGCAAAAATGGTGCATTTAGAATCATAGAATAATAGAATTGATTAGATTGGAAAGGATCTTTAGTATCATCAAGCACAACTATTAACCCAGAAGCGTCAAGTCTACCACTAAACCATATCAATTCCATATCTACATGTCTTTTAAATCTTTGAGCATATTTAGGGGTTTCAGATCAACTGGAACATATAGGCAGATGTTACATGACCTTCTAGACATTGTCCTGACATGCTCCCTGTGTTGCATAAGTTACAATACACCTCCTTTGTTTTCAGTATGTTTGGTAACAGCCATACCACAAAGCTCCTGGCTTTGTTCACAGTAGATGGTGCCAATGGAGCAGAAATGTGCCAGGTGTATGGGTATGTGTTTTAGAGAAGAATGGTTTACATTCATGCTGCTTCCCTTTCTCATTGCCCTCTTTTATAACAATGAATATATGAGTAGCCATTTCCTATTCCATCAATCTTTGCCAGTACACTGAAGTATCAAAATTGTAATGAGTCATGCAGTCTGGGAAAGATAAAGTGAACATATACTTCTTTGACTTTATCACTGCTCTATAATTCAATTGCCTATGGTTTTTTTCATTCTCTTTGGTTTTGACCTTCCTGATCTCACAGAAATATAAGCTTCCATTGTCCAAATGCAGGTGTCCAAAGTCCTTTCAGTCAGAAAAGATAAGGAAGCTGCTATTCAGTACTCCTAAGTGACCAGAATGGTTTAGTTTAATGTTCCAATGATTACAGTCCTCTGTGGTGAATAAAGATCCCTAGGCTTGAATCTATATAAGCACTTAGAGAAAGGTTGTCCCTGTCTCTTGGTAGAGAAAATGTATAAAATTCAAGGGAAATGTTTAATAAACATTTAGAGTTTGAGTTTCAACACAGAGAAATTTTGTCATACAAAGAAGCTGCCACTACACAAGATCTAAGTGGGATCATGGCTTGTCTCCTCAACTATGTTACTCTAGGATTCCCAAAATAACAAAGGGGAAAACAGGGCATATCTAGAAGGAGGCTGATCTTAAGGTACCCTATATTCCTGAGATTGTTGGAGCGAGCAGCCCTGTTTCTCTATAGCAATTGGAAGCAGATTCTAAAGAAATCACTGTAGATATGAGTATCTGCTCTGCAGGCATTTAAAAGTTGGGTAAGATAAACTTCTCTCATGAACATCAGCAACTTCCTGGTAGCTCTCCAAGGCTATGTACTTACACCATAGGAAATGTGT
The DNA here is from genome assembly GCF_036250125.1 of Pseudopipra pipra. Taxonomy (NCBI): domain Eukaryota; kingdom Metazoa; phylum Chordata; class Aves; order Passeriformes; family Pipridae; genus Pseudopipra; species Pseudopipra pipra. The sequence continues at coordinate 32,376,696 of NC_087550.1, read as the reverse complement.
ATAATTCAAGAACAATTACACTGCCAATGAATCCAATCCAATTATACTCCAAAGCAGAGGTAGACAAGCGCATGAACAAATAGCTCAGAACACTGCAAATCTTTCCACAGACTTTGAATGTGAAAGAGGGATAAATGTTTAAACCGAGAACAGGCATACAGCACAGTAAGAAAATTTGAACTGCTTCATATCACTTCTCTTAAAGAGATAAAATTGATATTGTCCTTATTAATAGAAGCAAAACCCAAGGAAAAAGACTGGAAACTGCTGAAGTAGGACAACCTTTTAACAGTGCAATCAATTAAATACATGCTGTTCTCTTAAAATGCACCACTTCATTTTAAGGAGCTTAAGGTATGAATAACAAGGCCATAAAATGTTAATAACTATAATAACTGTAGCTTCTATGATATTTTTTAACTGTGTGGAACTGTAATGTATAAGTAACAATAAAAGGCACTTGCGAAAATTACTTGGGTTAGGAAAGGTTGAGAGATTTTACTGAGAATGCTCTGCTCTTTCACCTCTTTGACCTTGAATGAATAAAAGTCCAGACAAGTGAAATGATCAGGTAGTTTTTTAAAAGCCACATCTTAGAAATAGCCATCGTATTTATTTTGTTACTGCTGTTTATATTCGTGTAATGCCTAGAGGCCTCATCACGAACTATTGTGCTAAGCACTGAAAAATACAGATTAAAATGACAGTCTCTGTCTCTGAGAGCTTGTATGTAAAGTGTAAGGCAAGAGAAAACCGCCTCATGCAAAAAGACAGGACAACACAAAAACACAAAAAAACACTTTCTTTCTTGATCAGTCTGATAAGCAATGGCCAATATCTTGAGGATTTTTTCTTTCTCAGAAGGCTCAATAGTAAAGAGCTTCATGAAGGATTGATTTACAAGAAGGTAGAGTTTTGTGGAAGAGTTTAGAGGGCTCCTATCAGCCAAAGAGGCTGTCTGGTAGGGACAAACCTGTCTCTTACATGTCTGGAAGAGGGCTAAAGGAGATTGCATACTGAGCTCTAGATCTGAGCCAAACCAGAATAAGAAAGGTCCTTTGGAGGATATATGGAAAGAAAATAGTCACAAGAATTGAGACTCATCAGAGCCAATAAATGGTAAAAAAAAATTTTATATATGCTGCAAGGAGAATGCAGTGTGGTGTCCAAGGCAGGTTCTGAAAGCTTGAAAAATGTTTAGCATTCCCTCTCTGCTCCGCCTCTGCAAGCACACGTCTGATAGGAGGGGAGAGACATCTTAGGAAGCATCATCACTGCTTCAGTCAAAGTCGTAGTAAATACGGTAGACTCATTCTGCTTTTGAGAATTACGTGTCCGACACAAGGGAGGAGCATTGACACGAGGAAAATGTTCACTCTGGATGCTCATTTCATCCAAATTTATGTGCGTACTCAGAGGGTGATGAAATGAAAACCTGACTAAGGTGAGGAGCTGGACCTTCATGCCCCCAGGTCCAACCATGGGCAAGTCTGGGCATGTATTCCCAATAGTCACATGCTTGACCACATGGAACAGCACACTTAGGCAAACTCATGAACACAAAGAGCATCAATGGAGTTATTCTGTTCTCTAGCAGGAGGAAAGTACATTAGTCGGAAAAAATCTTTATGTGATTTATGTGATATTGTGGATCTATTCAGTAAGTGAACTCAGTCTGCCTAGCAGTTGCCACTGGAACACCTGTTTGCCACTTACCCCCTCTAGTGACATACACACACAAACCTCAGTCAACTCCTAAATACTGCTGTCTCTTCAGCAGTGGCCTAGACCCCTAATCCCCCAGTAGCCAAATCATAGAATGGAATCATGGGATCATAGAATGGTTTGGGTTGGAGGGGACCTTAAAGATCATCTAGTTCCAACCCTTCTGCCATGGGACACCTTACACTAGACCAGGTTGCTCAGAGCCCATCCAATTTGGCCTTGAACACTTCCAGGGATTGGGTATCCACAGCTTCTCTGGGCAAACTGTGCCAGGTCCCATCACATTCAGCTGTTTCAGTTCCAGTTGCACACACAACCCATTGGCTTATGACCACCCTACTTACTAGTTAGCCTGGCTTGATATTTACTGGTGATGACGCACTGCCATATGCACTTGCACTTTCTCCAGTTGCTGATGCGAAAGGCACAGGGAGCTCCAAAATTACCAGAAGTTTCTGATGACGCTATACCTTGTTCTGCTCAGGGATGCTGCAAATCAACACTTACATGTACCTTTGCAGAGGCAATACTAGAAAAGCAATCCATTGATGTGTTCATTCTTCTTGGCAATGAGAAAAATAAATTACCTATTATATCAAAATTGCACATTTTGCCTGAGAAACAATGACACAGAAGAAGGAAACTGGTTTTTGTGCTTGTCCTCAGAAGCACCAAGACTGCCTCTCCCTTCATCAAGAAGAAAAAAGGGTAGCACAGAAGAATCATCTTCCATTTAGAGAACACAAGATGAGTAGTCAAAATACTGCTTGCACCACTACTTTTGTTAAATGTTGAGTTGATGTTGTTAAATGTTGAATCTGTGAGGCACAACTTTTCAGAAGAACAGGGCAATGGTGCCCTGCCTTAATCTCGGAGAGGTGTCTTCTGGGAAGCAAAAGGAAATTAAAGATATTATTATACTTTACCAGGTGCAACAGTAAGCAATGCTGTTTCCAATGTCACCTCCAATATTTAATTACCATTAATAAATTAATTGTAGTCATTAGTAATAAATTAATTAATATTATTAATTACTATTGGGCAAAGAAGTGGTCACAGAAAAAAAGGTACATCACCAGAGCCAGAGGTTTTCCATGGCTTATATTCAGTTCATAGAACCACAGAATCACAGAATGATTTGGATTGGAAGGGACCTTAAAGGTTGTCTTGTTCCAAACCCCCTGCCATGGGCAGAAACACCTTCGTCTAGACCAAGTTGCTCAAAGCCCCATCCAACCTGGCCTTGAACACTTCCCGGGATGGGACATTCGCATTTTCATCAAGTGACCTGTTCCAGTGCCTCATCACTCTCACCCTCAACTTTGTGTAGGACAGCCTCTGGGCTAGTTTTTTAAATGATCTTTACAATCACAGAATTGTTAAGGTCGCAAAAGACCTCCAAGATCACCAAGTCCAACCTTTGTCTGAACACCGCCACGTCAACTAAATCAGAGCACCAAGTGCCATATCCAGTTGTTTTTTGAACACTTACATTTCATATGCTTTGCAGCTTAGAGCAGGGGTGAAGATGACCCATGGTTGTGCTATCTCACCACAGAACTTAACAAGTATTTACCTGTTAATTGTGGCGAGCACCGGAGTAATATTTTTATGTACAGCACAGGCAGATAAAAGTCATATCTTCACCGCTTTTGTCCATGTATCTTTTTAAGATTTTTAATCTGTCACAAATGAGTGCATGCTAAATATCTAGGCAGATAGATTAGATACATGACAACTCAAAGAGAAGCAATTGCCTCCTTCTGTAAGAATTTGTCAGCATGGGAGATTGCAGGAAATTAATTCCAAATTAATTTGTAATGGTTTAATGAAGCAATGTAAATACATATTATTAGGAAATCAATGTTTATATGATTTAGCTTACTTTAAATCACTTTACATCCACATAGTTATGCAATTTGAATAAGTTTTCCTGATTTTTGCTGTAGACATGAGGATTGAACCTTTCAGAGGTGACAGACCTCTTTGGCACCATCAAAAGCCATGCTCCAAAATCTTAAGAATAGACATAGTCAGAGATGTTTGCATTGAAAATTCCAGTTTGCATGTAAGAGAAAAATCCCCAAAAGCTCTTTTTGTATGAAAAATCTAAACACATAAAAATTCCAATTTTCAACAAAGTTTTTATATAAGGCTATAGCCCCTTAAAATAAGGTGTATTTTTCTTCTTTTTATTTTGGTTCATTTTTTCATGCCAGAAATTTATACAAAGATAAATTTAAATTAAAAAGAAAATATGGTAATTCTTAAGCTTTTTTAAGCCACATAATATATAAATCAGAGTCAAATTCTTTAGAAGACAAAAGTGTTTCTTTTTACTGACATTCTACCAACTCTAGCATTCTTCGGACAACTCAAGTCAGTGGCTCTGACACTTTAGAAGAGATTTCAGCCCAATTCTGAGATCTGTATCCAGATAAATTGCATTATTCAAGCAGCCTTGCCTCTAGGCTTCTGCTTTTTATTCTGTTTCTGATGTGCTTATTGCAGAACCAAGCAAAAATGAAACATCTCCTTCCACTGTGCTGAAATTCCCATGAGGCAAAAGAAAGCCTGAAGGATACGAATCCACATCTTCCCACTCTGAGTCCAGAGCTTTACCTTTAGGAAGTGAAATTTCAAAAAATAATTTACTAAATGTACTTTTGAAATCTTTGGCTCAAATTTTGGCATGGGGTTAACAAAAGCAGGAGGGACAGCCCTTACCTCTGAAGACACCAGGGAAAACGAAACAAACGTGAAAAACTGAGCATGCAAATCTGACACTAAAGAAAGATGAAATGGAAATAAAAGAAGACTTGTTCCTCTTTATCTCCAGACAAATCTATCTATTAAGGTAGTCTTGGGTAAGTTGTGACACTTGAGACCCCACAGTGGATTAAGAAACAGGTGTGTCAACAAATTAAGTTATTACAAAAGGAGGAATTCACATGTCTGAGGCAGACACTCGGAGTGCGGGTGTATCCACCTACCTGGTGACATCGGGCTCATTTCACAGCATATGGACACTCCAAAGGTGCAATGCATCTCATCACATGCATCAAAAAAAAGGTCAGATGAATCACAGCAAAGATATACCTCTCTCCAGTGACAAAAAAGGGAACCTCAGTAACTAGCTAAGGTGGCAGACACACCTCAGATAGATACAGATGACAGAAGTCTCAGCCTTTTATCTTCAACCATGCAAAACAAATTGTTTGCTACATATGAAGTATATTGTAATACTTTTTTACAATGCTTTCTGTCTTCCTATAGAAAGGAACACCTGCAATTGTGGTCTGTAAAACATCTCATTAACCTCCAAGGGTAATGATTTCTTATTGAGAAGGAATTAAGTGAGTTTATACTGTGGAAATCTTACAGATGGACATTGAGTATTTCTGCTGTGGGAACAAAAATATGAAGCAGGAAATATTTCCAGTTTCTGATTAGGATGGGTTTTAGGACAGACAAAAAAAAAAAAAAAAAAAGCTCATGCTGCAGGGTCATCTATTCAAATTTTGTTTAGCGCAGGTAAGCTGTTACTAAGTACCAACTAAAATGAAATCATTTGCCATTATGATTCAGTTCTTAGTGGCCCTGTATCAAAACTACCAATGCACTGCTGATGACATTATTTGCTAGCCTGGACATGCCACCATTCTCTTCTGCCTGTAAATTAAAAGATCATGCAAAAGCTTGTGTTTGCACCTTGCACTATACCATGTGGACTGAGGACATAAGTCTCTAAAAGTAGTACGTGTTAAATCTGTAGAATAAATCTGTAGATTATTCTTACAAAGGATCATATTTTGCACCCAGGAAAAGTGGAAAAATCCCATATCTGACAACAAGCATATCATATGTCATAATAGCATATAATGATTGGACAAAGGGGCTAAAATCAAAAGACAGTAGGTTTCTATTAGATATTAGGAAGAAATTCTTCCCTGTGAGGGTGCTGTGGCACCCTGGCACTGTGACCATATGTAGCTGTCACATCCCTGGAAGTGTTCAAGGCCCTGTTCCATGGGGCTCGGAGTAACCTGGTCTTGTGGAAGGTGCCCCTGTCCATAGCGGGTTGGAATTAGATGATCTTTAAGGTCCCTTCCTACTCAACCATTTTTTAATTCTACAAATGAAATTGTTGTACCTGTACAGGTCAACTGCACAGTACCTATTACTGAATTCTGCTGTAACATTGATTATTTGGCCATTCTGTGTATTGAAAAACAAAACTGATAAATTGATACATAATGCCTTTTCACAGTGACCAGAATGAATGGAGTTTCTAATCAAAAAAATTATTGTTTGGGAAATCTGAGCATATTGTCTCCTAGTGCCATATACAGGCTTGATCTGTGTTATAAAGATGATACAAAGGAATGTAAGAAGCTGTTTGGTATTCCTTACATGCCAAATAACATTTTAAAAAGTATAAAACAAAATCTCAGTAACGGTGCTGGATACATGCTTGTTCTGAGAAGGTGTTTTATGCACTAGGTGGTACATTTTTAACAGACATTTAGTAGTTCCTTTTATTTAATATTATATCCTTTTTACATTTACCACTGGCAAAAAGTATTACAAGGGGAAAGAAAAATTAAATTGAACTTTCTACCCTGTCAGTGCATTTGGTTGTAGTCAAAAACAAGTAGAGACGAGAAGGATGAAAAGATGTTGTTCTGACTGTGTTGGCCCTTTACCAAAATATAATTAATCAAGTTGTTAAACGGAGATGATTTTTCTGTCTGAAACATTTAATTTCACTTGGATTTATATATACACAGAGGACAATTTTATAAAAACCATCTTTAATAGCAAAAGCAATCTCTTTAATACAACTACCTGCAATTTGTCAACTAATAGTTTATTATTGCACCTGTTGCCCTCAGATGGTATGGGTGCATTACTACAAGGTAAACTGTGTAGTTACCTGCAATTTCAGAAAAATCTAATCAGCCATCCAATCAATTTTCATAGATTTGTCTTTTAATACCAGTGAAGCAGTCCTGTCTCTCAATGTTTTCTTGGGAGATATTTTTCTTTCTGGAATTACTGAGGAGTATTCCTGGGACACACGGAAAGGATGTAGAGAAGAGAGAGTGACTAAAATTAATTTATTTAATTGAAAGAAAAAAAAGGACAGCAACTTTGTCTGAAATGCACAAAAACAACTATGAATTAAGTTCTTCAGCACTCACTCTTTCAAAGTCTTCACTTTAAGAAGAGATACATACTTTAGCTTCCTCAATACAATCTTATTTTTTTAGGGAACCTTGGTGAAATATAAGTTTTAAATTCATACAATTTCATTGTTGGTATTGCCTGCAGCATTTTGTTTGGTAATATTGACGTCCTTGACACCCTTCAGAGAACAAATTAATTCTTAAACGCACTGACTCACCTCCTGGAGGAGAGTGTCTCCTTCCATCAAGAATATATTTCAGCCCTTATTTTCCAGATGACACTAAAAGAAAAAAAAAAATCTTATATCTTTTCAGTATCAAATATGTTCCAAAAAAAAGTGTTAAGTTATTGCTTATGCTAAAGAGAGTTTCACAGGTAGTCAAAGCTGGTGCAGCATTCGAGGCATGCCTGATAAATCATTTTGCATCTTTCTCACCCATGTCCCACAGCATGGCATTCTGTTGATTAAACTTAGTTCCCTAGTATTTTAGAAAATTCCCTAGGATATTTCATTTGGTCTTGAGTTGCTGTTCCAGAAATTGCTCAGTCATATCTGCCAGCTCCATGGGAATGTTTTGGATAACCTGGCATGTCTAAAGTACCACTTCAGTATTTAGGCAATTGAATTCTTCCCCTCTTTCCAATCCAGCACTGTAACAGCATCTTTATCAACAAGAAAATTTATGAACTGAATGATGAGAAGCATAAATTCACAGAGAGTGGGAAGAAGAAACTCTAAGATGTGTTAATCTCAATATTTATATACAAGCCCTGAAGCCTGGGCCAGCTACAGTCCCTCTGTCTATCTCCAAGCTATTTCAGAGCTTGGAGCACTCCCCATGAATATGAAAGGAACTGATGTCTTTCTAATTATTTTTAAACAGTTCATCCACGCAGCATGAAACTGCATGTTGTTGCTGTGTCTTTTCTTTTGAGGAGAGGCTTGAAATTAAAAAAAAAAATCTTATAAGGATTTTGTACCACCATACAAGCAACTTGCAGTCATACTTTACCTGTCCTAGAAAATTCACTGCCAGTTTTGTCCTTATCTTATGGCTGACTGTTCATGTACAAAGATTCTGAAAGAGCCATTTGAGATTTTTCATGCACTCATTTATATGCTACGGTGCGTACAGAGATCCAGGCTTTCAAAGCATCCTCAGTGATTACCTTCCTTTAAGAACAGAGGTCAAACCAGGTAGTTTTGTTCTTATAAGTGTTATAGTACTTCCAGTATAGCAAGAGTATTATCATGTGCTTTCAACCTCAGGTAAAAATGAGGAAGATAAAATTGTCCTACTCTCCTCCTATGCGATGGGCTGTATATGGATTATATTTGTCACAAACAACATATGGATTACTCGATGGATGACCATAAGAAGTGCACTAGGTGGCATTTTTGTGGCCTGAGATGGATGGGAAATATAACCTAGCAACAATGAATTTAGCAATTCTTTCTGGCTGGGGCATATTCAAGGCAGTGAATGTTTTGAATATGCCCATGCATTTTTTTTCTTTTTTTCCAGATGTAAAGTGGTGAAAATCCTTTATAATTACCTTAATTGTATCTAAATTTGGACAAACTACCAAACTGTCTGTCGTGATTCAGTGCTGATAGGCTTTACTCCTGTGGTAAGAGACTTCTTGGTGCTAGACAGTCAGCACTACCAAATATCCTAGTTCAGAAAGTGAAAATTTCAAACTTTTCCTTTTGTTCCACTGCATGAGACAATGCAGGACACAATAAGAAAGATTTTTCTTAATCCTTGTTTGACTTTATGTGCATGCGCTCTTATTTGCATTTAATATTTCCATGGCACTTTCATTTTTAATGAGTGCCTTCTAAAATAAATCATTGAGGTTTATACATATAGTTTCTTCTGTACAAATTACTGGCCTATCCTAAGTATGTAGGTAGAATATACAACTGGAGAAGTCCTTCCTGCCTTACAAATTGTGAAATTAGAGTATATAGAGACGGTCACAGCTCTGGGCATATTCTGCAACAGCACTTTCTCAAAATGTGTTAACTCTCAGAAAAACGCATGAGAAGGACATAGAAGATAAAATCCACAGGCAGAAACTCTTTTTATTCAACTGTAATCAACTGAGTAGAGAAAATTTAGGGAAAGAAAATGCTGTATTCATATTACTTAATCAGTGAAGGAAGGGCAGGATTTGGGTATCTGCATATAAGTGTTGGGTGATACGTCAGCTGTGCAGCACATCCCAGCTGGACTCCAGTCCCTCCTCTGTGTCATGTCTTTCATGCAGAGAGCATCCATATGATGGATGGGAGGCATCTTCTGCCCAGCACCCTTCTGGGAATCCCTGCAGCACAGGAAGCAGATGCAGAAGGTGCTGGGACTGGTGTTTAATGTCTGTGTTCTTTCACTGAATGTGGTTGAGAAGCAGGAGACAAGGATGCTGCATTCCACACTGGTACAAGGTTATTTATTCTACAAGAACAACAGAGCAGGATGGGGCAAACAGAAAGAGAGATGGGCTGCTGCATGGACTGGAAGCCACTAGGGCAAACACAGAACCAGGGGCCAAAATGACAGAAAGAATAAGAAGACTCTTAACCCAGATCTTGTAGAGGGAAAGCGGAAAGAAAGGGGGCTCTCCATGAGAGATTGACAGAAAGGGAATATGTTTCAAACTCTTTTACATTTTCCCAAACAAGTTCTGTGGCTTCTCTTTTTTACCAAATTTGAGGATGACCTTCATATTCTTGTAAAACTTAGGTCTAGATTTGTCATGACCCTTTGGCATTTTGGGGCCCCCTGTTTAAGAAGGAGGTGTTGACAGACCCAACTTTAGGCCCTGGCTGACTCTGGGAGTCATCAAAGACACTTTCCAGACCCCTAGAGAAAATTGCCCCCTGAAGCAGGAGGCTATAAAACCACTATAAATATTTCCATTTGCCACTCATGTTCTTCTCCCTGCCTCCCCTTCCTTTGCTTATCAGCTCTTGATCTCCTTCACCTTCCCAGTGTTGCTTATTCTGTTCCCCAAGTCAGGTTTTCCTGGGAATGAAGATATAAGCAATAAAGCTCCTATCATATTTATTCTATAGCCTACCTCATAGTCTTATGCCACTCTGAGATGAGGTGAATGATTACATAAAGAGAGGGGTTATTTCAAGTGAGTCTCTGAGGAGCCACGGATATTCCTGAACCAATCTGGGGTGGTTGCTATAGAGAATCATTAACCCGTCACTATAGAATAAATAACATGAGAGTCAGGAGAAGGTCATACCATTCCTCTCTCTTTTTGTAAACTATCTCTAAAGTGTCTGTCTGGTCAATGTCATGTCTCACCTGCTCACCTACAAAGCCATTTGCATTTCTCCTTTATCTGCTTATGATGCGATGCAGTAAATCTGCAAAGAAATGTCATCCCTGTCATGCAGTTATAGCATTGCCCTGTACCCTCACTGCCTCCCCAGACAACTATTCTGCGTAAGAAAAGTCTTCATTACTTCTTTTCTATAGTAATTTAAATTTAGAGAAGAATAATATTATCATCACTATTTAAATTCTTTATTACCTCCCTTTTAATACAAACAAATGGGCACTGGCTACTGAGTTAAGACAATTTCAAGAGGATATTTAGACAAGGAAAATACATATTTGCAATAAAGAAATATTTTTCTTCCATTCTTGATCACTGCAATTTCCTTTCAGATTTTCCATCCTATTGTCCTGTTTGTATTACAGCATTTTATAATTAATGTCACTGTCAAGTTGTAAAGTGCTTGCATTTAAAATTGTCTCTGCTGTCAGATGTACTTGAAACAGATGCAAACTGTTCCTCAAAAGAACTAAATAACTTGATCTTTACCCTTTATTTACACAGGGAATTGACTTTCTCCAGCCTTTTCTGGCATAAAGCTTATTTTATCCCTTTCTTTCAAAGGTCATATTAGTATAAAACTAAAGCAGTCCCTTAGGACGAGGAGGAGCAGCAGTTCCTGCCTGTCTAAACCTAGTCACTGAACAGAAATATCAGTCCAGAAAGCTAGTGTAGTTTGGAAACCTGATCTGTCTGAACAACAAAAGGCTAGATTTAATTAAAACTAGACCAAGTTTAGTGGTTCACCTGGGAAGTCAAATTTCATTGCTATTTATAAAAAAATCCAAATCATGATGTGCATTGCGTTGTGCATCTGCCTGATGTCAAATGATCTGCACTCCATGGAAGTTTTCATCTCTTTTGCCCTGCAGATAGTTGCAGATAAACAGGGGGTATGGGGGGTGGGGTTTTTTTGAGGTCAGAGAGAGATTTGGGAATGGGCAGTGATCATTTGTGAGGAATTGAGACTATTCACAAGATTCAGTTTGAGGGAATTGTAAATGGTTGGATTCAATGACCTTAGAGGTCCCTTCCAACATTAATGAATCTATGATTCTACTCTATGAATAACCATAGCCCAAAACTGGAAGATGAAAACCTTTAAAGCTCCAAAGACCAATGATCAATACTAGTCTTTTGATTCTTTCTCTTTCAATTGGAATTTTGGTTCAGAAGTTAACCATTTCCAAATAGTGATGGCATTTGAAATGGAGGAAAAATGCTAAAATGAAAGCATCATTTTCAGTTAATTCAAATGTTTTCTACTGGCCTGAATGCTATTTTCAAAGGAAATGCATATTACTTGACACAAAAGTGTGCGTTTTGGTTTGGCCCTAAAAGAATACATAGTAAGTTTATATATATATTTATATATATATATATATATATAATATGTATATATAATATTTATTTATTTACAGCTGGGTGTCAAGAATAATAGTCTCTCATTTCAGGGCTATGAGTCAATGCAAATGTCCTGAGCACTTGAGATGGGGGGAAGGGAGCTGGGAATCTGGTTTGACTGTGTCAGCTCTGGGAAGGCATGAGCTCTGTTCAGAACAATATCCGCTTCTAACCTCTGGATGCACAGATATCTACAGAGCCAACTTGTTGAATCCATCACAACAATACTTCCATTTATCCTTTTGATGGGAAATTGTCACTGAAATAGATGCTTTGACTAAATAGTTACGTACAGCTGGTAACTAATGCATGGTTGTCTGCAGAAGCCTGAACAAGGTTTAATGGAGCTTTATTGCTTTTCATAGAGCTCTATTGTTTTCAGCTCTATTGTCCTATATTATCTACAAAGATTATTTTAAATACTTTTGACACTTTTGTTAAAAGAAAAACACATCTGCTGGTCTTTGAGACCTGAGGATTCCTCCTTTTCTGGACTGCTGGATGTAAGGCTGCTGTTTTTCCCATTTTGGGGTCCATCCATGAACAGCTCTGAATGTGTAATCCCACAGATGGTCATTCACATACACACAAACAGGGAACCATACCTTACCAACAACTGCAGAAATAGAATCAGTGTAATGTGACACGGACTTCAGTAGCATTGGAGGTCCTATCATACGCTTTCCTCTCCAGCTGGTCAGGCCTCAAGTTTATTCCTATTTCATATTCCCCTACTTCTCCACTCCTCTTTGCCAGTTCTTTCTCTGCTTTTCTCTCTTCACAAAAAAAACCAATCTGCACCTAATTGTTTTTCTTTGTTGGCCCCAGTTGTGTCAAGTCTGAACTCAAATATTGTATTTCTAGTATAGTTAATTATGTAATCTCAGCCTTATCCAGTCTTACTGCTGCTGCTACGTGTGCACCGTGTGTAGCCCTAGCGAGACTCTGCTTCCCAAAAGATCCTACCTCTGTCTATGTATCTGGGGAGTTTGGCTGCATCTCACATAACTCCTCTTCAAACACCCATGGAATCCATCCATCCCCACAAGCTTTGGCCAACTTCCCACACAGTAATTTGTTACATCCTATGGTTTCTTGTGTATATCCAATGGCTTTTTTCTTGTTCAACATTAGGTCAGAGCTTAATCACCTGGTTTGCATACCTAACAACTTCTTGTTCCCAAGTTTTTATTGCCTGCTTTTAAGGCTAGATACAAAACCTACCAGTCTCAATAGATACCTTCCATGAGCCTTGGATGAAATCTTTAATGCTACTGCCTAGCTTTGAAAGATAATTGCGAACTTTTAATACTAAAAGAGCAGAGTGAGCAATTTTTTGCCACCATCTGGGGACAAATAATTTTCTCTGACCAGTAGAAGTAATCTTCCATATGAAGCAACTCTAGTAATTGGGAATCAGATACCAAGTCCATCTGCTTAATGTGTTGATTCTTTGGTATGACCATCTGGCACTCAGGTAACAGTGGATTAAAAGCATGATCTTTACAATCAAATTGATTCCCCTTGGGGTGAATTCTGCAGGGAACTGTAGTATCATTGTTTTCCCTTTGCCTGTGCTTTTGACTTTCAGATTAGAAACTCCCGATTTAAAACTGTGTAAGATATATTTGTGTTTGTTACACTTGTATTTAATTTTTAACCAGAAAACAGCAGGAAATGCTTCTTTCTGACATTCCCTAACTCTTAAAATCATTGCAAGATTGCAATGGATGATGTCAGGATATCATCTCTCCAGAAATAAGAACTAATGGAATTAACATTTTATACTCTCAGGGTTGATTCCTTTTTAGCTGACATTACTGTATCTGTAATGGTTCTACATATTTAACTCATTAATTCAGACATAAGGGTGCTACTCAATTAAGTACACAGAGTAGTCCCAGAGAATCTTTAGAAAAAGGTTTGCATTCAGTAATCCCATTTTATAAGATGCTATTCATCAAAAATCAGTTAAATTAGGGGTTTGTTTTCTGTCAGAATAGTGTTTCTAGGACCAGGATTTGACTGAGATCAGAATCTATTTCTGGTGTCCACAAGAAAAATTGTAAAAGAAAACGCATTGTGAACACTGATATATTGATTTTATTTTTTAATCTCTTGGCATTGCTGACATTACACAGCCCTATACTTTCTTAGAGCAGTCTCCTTTCCCCTTTTGCCCTACAAATATGGTAATGTATTCTTTAATATATTAACAAGGAAGAGAAGAACCACATCATTAAAAGCAAAGTTATTCTTTCTCTGTTGTGAAATATTATGCTCTGACATTTCTGACAATTTTCTCTTTAAACAAAGTTTGCAAATGCATTTCTTTGCTTGTATATGTATCAAGTTCCATGGATTTGTAGTGATTGGAATCTTGCCATAAAAATAAAAAGCCTATAAAACAATTAGGAAGTACACAAGCTAATAATAAACACTAGATTTTTAAATGGACTTTAATTAAATTGTTGTTAACTGATTATATATGTTCAAAGTAACTTTTTAGAAGTCAGCTTTTTCCTAGATATAGCTGTCCATGACAGGAAAAAATAAAAAAAGCATCAGCTTTTATTTATTATGAAGGACTAAACAGTGCGGAGGAGGAATTTTCTCTTCCTGAAGAAAAATATTAAAATACACAAAAATAAAAAGCCTCTGAGGAGAAGTCCTTTACATACTTCTGGTGAAACGCAAGTTTAAGCAAACATTGGCAAAGATGTGGTAGGTTCTGGAGTCCTGATATTTAGCACTCTAACATGGATATCTTGGTTACAGAGCAAGGGTTATCATGAGTTCAAGAAAATACAGACAGGAAGAGATCAAATTTGAGATTGAGAGCCGTACAGCTTGTCCAGACTTGGATAAATCACTCTTAGTTAGCATGTGTTTCTAAGTCTAGACAAAGTCTCTTTGGAAGACAGTAGGGGGTGAAAGAAATACTCAGCTAGATGATCTTAAGTAGGAATGTCAGCTTTTGTACAGACTGTAGCAATAGAGACCAGTTGAAAAACTGAAGAAGAAAATGCTGAAAAATTAACAGCAATTGGCTTATGGGAAGTCCAAATATTAGTTAATTCTCCAGTGTAAATATTGGGCATTTACAATGGTCTAAATTATCCTGAATTCAACCAGGAGAAGAAGATGGGTTATTTATCTCCTACCACACATTATATACAGGAGTACAGGCTTTACCAATGAATTATGGCAGATGGTGTAAATAAGAGTAGTGCAGTTGAACTCTGCAGACAATCTTGAATTTGAATCTATAATGAAAATTTTTTAAGAAATAAATTCAACCCAGTTTTTGCTAACTCAGCCACAGCCTACACAGAGATTTTTCTGGTTAGGCACAGCTGAGCAGATGTGTTTGGATGGTAGATCACTAGGCATGGGTGTTCACAAGCCTCACATGCTTCAGCAGAATTGGGACACAGTCAGTTCCTTGCTGGTTTCGTTACTCTTATGTGAAGAGCATAATCTCAGTTATCCATGCCCTTAAGACTTCTACAGAGCTCAATGGAGTCCTATTAGTTTAAGCTGCTTTTTGTAGGAGGAGTGTGGTTTCACAATGAATCCTGAAAAAAGGTTTACTCCACAGTAAATAACTCTCCAACCTTCAAAAGCCTTTCTTAGCAGAAAGGAAGTAATAATGATGACAATATAGATGTCATAATAAGTAGATTTATATGCATATCTCAGGCTTGGTTTCTTTACTCTCCTGTGTGTTACTGGGTAGTAGGTCTAAGAATGATCAGTATGGCCAGTATGGCCTAGTAGGCTGGTATGTCGCTGCAATTACAGTCTTCTCCAAGCTGTGTGTTCTCTGTCTCCCTTCACCTTCTTCATAGCCACTCTATTCTTTCCTGGGTTTCTCCCTTAGATACACCAAACTGTCCAAACTTTGACATTTTCTGGTTCCATCTTCCTTCTCACCTTATAGTCTAGCAACTTGTGGCTCCCCACCCGTCCTCCCCTGTCATACTCCTGCCCCATCTCCCAAACACACACATAATTTCAGAGTCTTTGTATTTGCCAAGAGCTGTACCAATATTGTAGTTGACTCTGCTTTGCTGAAATTTCACCAACCCCCACCTCACTGCAGTCTACTACCACCCAAAAGGAGAGTCATCCTGGCTCAGCAACATTTTTCCTGACAGGTTATCCAACTCATTGAACTCTTAAACACTCAAAAAAAAGAGAAAAATCTATAAAATGAATGAGGCCTGCAGTATATATGATAGAGTAATGAACTGTCGAGATTTATCAGTGCCTCTTTACAGAGAATTGTGTAACTCATAATTTTACTATTCCCAAGGATGCCATTGTCCCAGATTCGGGCCACTGAAAACCTTATGCTGTACCACACCATGCTTTCATACAATTTCCCCTCTCAAGAGGTATGATGACTTACTTCTCCAGATCCTGTAAATCCACTCTGGCTCATTTAATTCATTAGAACATCCAAAAACTGCCTGAAACCAACACTTAAAACATGAGTGTACATTTTTAAATGCAGAACAAAAAAGCCCTGCATATTAATTCAGTTCCCCAAGGCCTCCCTTCTAGACCAATGTTCCTAAACGGAATTCATTATTTGCAAAATATTTCACAGATCTACACAGATGAACTGTTCTGGTTCACAGTTTAAGATGAATGATTATGACTTGTTTTAACTTTTAATTGAGTATATGTGTACTACTAAACTTGCACATCTTCTCATTCAATAGACAAAAAGACGGAAAATGCTAAATATGTAAATTAAGGGCATTTTTTTTAAAATCAGACCTCTCTCCCTTTCAGTAAAATAACATTGAATTTTTTAATAAAGGAAAGATTACCATTTTAATGCAACTCCTAAAGGAAACTACTTTTAAAAAAAGTAACAAAACAAACCAACTCCTCTTAATAGTCCTAATAATCCTATTCATGTTCTCAGATAAAATAATAAAGGATGTTAATTTTTATCACGATGTTCATTTTGTAATCAAAATTCTCACAGAGATGCTGCCATGTTTGTGAAATGTGGGCCTCATTGTATTAAGATAAAGGAGGTTCCTATTCATGCCACAGATTGCTTGTCTTTTGAGATATATTTTGTAGTCCATTTAGTCCATTTCCGTAGCATGAAAAGAATGGAGAATTATAATTAAGTGCAGTAGCGTATACAACGCTATAATCATAATTGCTAGAATTATATTCACAATTTTCCTCACATATTTTGCAGATGTATTCTCTTTTATCCACATGCCATGTAGTTCATGTTTCCATTTTGTAGAAGTTGCCATTAATTTGTTGCCGCATGTTTTATGTGTCACTATGTTTTTTCCCCCTCCTCTTTTGTGGAGGAGAACAAGGGTCCAATTCACTAGAAACATCCTGTGGATTCTATTGTTTCTCCACTTCTCCAAGCCCTGAGGGGCACCATCCACTCTGCATCTGGTTTGTCATTTGTTCAGTCGTGATTATCCATTTGAAAAGAAGCTCAACCAATTGCATGCTCAGACCATCAGTCTGGAAGTTCAAAAAGTGCAAAGTACCTCTCCCTGGGAAAAAGCAGCACAATGCATTTGAGAACAGAGATTTTATTAATTGCAAGTGGCATTTATTAGCCTCCTGTTGAAACCTGCCAGAGTGCTGCAAGTGGCATCATTTGTACCAATTTATAAAGGAAAATGGAGGTCTAGGTGGGACTGTTATTCATAGTTCATTATATAACAGGATATTTTTCTTCCCTTGCAAAAACCAGTCCATTGTGAATTACAAATGATGAGATACTCTGAAATATGTGCTTGATTGTTAGTACTTGCTGATCACCTTCTTGAAGGAGACAGAGAACAGCCTTCAACACCTGTGAAATGATTGAGGGAAGAAGTGTAATAGGCACAGTGAAGCATTGGATGACATTAGATGATGG
This sequence comes from Pseudopipra pipra, assembly GCF_036250125.1. NCBI lineage: Eukaryota > Metazoa > Chordata > Aves > Passeriformes > Pipridae > Pseudopipra > Pseudopipra pipra. The sequence continues at coordinate 32,359,103 of NC_087550.1, read as the reverse complement.
TCTTGGAGGTCTTACAATCTCTATAGGTATACAACCTTATTGATTCTATGATTCCATGATTAATATCTCACACTGGCACTAGACCTGGATTAAAAGTCTGGCTCTGTCATGCATCCAAAGAACTGGAAGTTTTCCATCAGATGGCCAAGATTTTTTGTTAGGTCACAGGGAATGAAGAGCAGAGGCTATCAAGACCTTTCTGTACTGTTTCTCTCTTCCCTCCCTCTCCTCTTCCACATAAAGTGTTCTGCGTATATTCTACAGCTTTTATTTTCCTTTTTTTTCCCTTTATATTTGCAAAATCCCTCTGCCAAGAAATGTGGAGCTGCCTAGATATCCTATTGCATCCAGAATAAAATCTTCAAATATACCAATGGTTTACTATTTTGAGACTTTTTCCACATTTACTACTTTCAGAGTACTTGAAGCATCTTGCACAAAAAATGAGACAAGTATATCCAGTGACTGTCTTCTGTCCCAGTTTCTGCATGGCTGATGATGTAATCCCATTTTCTTAACATCTTCTTCCTATCATCTCAAAGTCCTCTAAATAAAAGAAATCAAAGGTTACACGTGCATCTTTTAATGGACACATACCAGTCTTACTTTTGCTTCCCCAAGGTATATTTTGTTCAAAGTTAGTTAGAACTTTAAAACATTGCATGTTTTCTTGCTCTGTTTTTCATTTAAACTTTTGACTAGCAGACATTTCCTTAGGTACACCTTTTATTCTCTCAAGAAATAATTTATCAAATTCAAAGCAAACTAGAGGTTTCATAGTGCTACTTTGTCCTTCAGGAATGCATTCATTTTCCATGTTTATATTCTTTATTTATAACAGTTAAATGCATAAAATATTAACACTGAAATAAGATCCTTGAGGGACAGTGAGTTGAGAGAGCGGCTTGGGATAGAGAGAGGGAAAGCATCCAAGAACAGATATTTGATTTACTTTGTTAATATAGCAGCTGAAACACAGCAAACATTTTACAAGGAGCCACCAAAGTGGTTTCATGTTGAAGTCAGCAGAGTCCGTAACAGACGATTGGCAGAGCTGGTCCTCACCAGAGCTACGTGCTTCAAACACATACCAGAAACAGAGCATGTGGTCAGGTTTCCTGGAGAAGGTCCTGGTGGGATCCTGAGGTCTGAGAGTTGCTCTTTCAGGTCATCTTGAGTCCAGCTAAGGACATGGCTCAGCAGGGTGCCCTGACCATCAAAAGCAGTATGACCAGGTGGATCAGGGAGGTGATTCTGCACCTCTACTCTGTTCTTATGGGACCCCACCTGTAGTCCTGCATCCAGCTCTGGGGCCCTCAGCACAAGAAGGATGTGAACCTGTTGGAGTGAGTCTAGAGGAGGGCTACAATCATGATCAGAGGACCAGAGCACTTCTCCTATGGGGAAAGGCCGAGACAGTCGAGCTTATTCAGCCTGGAGAAGAGAAGGCTCCAGAAACATCTTAGAATACTTTCTAGTACCTAAAAGGGGTTACAAGAGAACTGGAGAGGGATTTTTGACAAGGGCATGTAGTGAGGAGACAAGGGGAAATGGCTTTAATCTGAAAAAGGGTAGGTTTAGATCAGGTATTATGAAGAAATTCTTTACTGTGAGGGTGGTGGGACACTGGAACAGGTTGCTCAGAGAAGCTGTGACTGCCCCATCCCTGGACATGTTCAAGGCTGGATGGGACCCTGAAAAAGCTGGCCTAGTGGAAGGTGTCCCTGCCTAAGGCAGGAGAGTTGGAACTAGATGGTCTTTATGATCCCTTCCAATACAAACCATTTTATGATTCTATGATTCTATGTTTGTATGAACTGTGACTTCAAATCTCAGCATCTCTTAGGATTATATGGTGCAAAGGGCAGCCTGTGTTGAGATATGCACTTTGAACTGATCAAAAGTAATTTGCAAACATATAAAGAGTGGAATTGGATGCTTGAGGCAGGATAGTGGCATTTCTTGTTTCCATATCATCAGTCTCAGCTTCTCAGTCTTTGGTCTTAATCCTCAAATCTGTCCTTTAAAGCAGGAAAACCTTTTCATGCACATTTTATAAATAAGAATATTTAAGAAAAAAAAAATAAATCTTTTTCCTGCCTAGAGCTTCAAGGAAATCAGCACAACAGCAAGCCTACATTCCTTTACTCCCAGACTTACACACAGATCACCTCACCCCCCTCCCCTTAGCAGGGGATAAACAACATAGAACTTCTGCACTGCCATCCTCATGCTCCGTTCTAAGCATTTTCTGCAATGGAAATTGCAATAAAACATCTATTATAGCAGTTTGGAATTCACCCTATCTAAAATACATTTCTGTCTGTGTTTGCCCTAAATATGAAATAGAAATTTATGTATGGCAACTTTTGGCATCACAGTGCTGTTTCTTTAAAGATTGAAGGTAAACTTTTCTGAAATTACCCAGGTGTTTTGTGCTACCACTGTAAGTTTGTGTCTAATTTGCTCTTTGTAATCACCTGCCAAGTAGAAAAGTGTTTCAAGGAAGGAAAGAAGGAAGGAAGGAAGCAAGAAAGCAAGGAAGCAAGGAAGGAAGGAGGATTAGTTGAAAGAATTTGGAAAACTTAATATGAGTGAGTACACCGAATGTTCAGAGAAAAAAAAAAAAAATTCCAGGAGGAAAAGATGCCCAAAATCACAGTGTTTTTTTTTCTTTATTTCCTAGAGTTTGTTTCCCCCAAGAACAGGAGTTATCTACATAGAAAGTCTGTCTGCAAGAAGCCTTATTTCTGTACAGGTTTTTGGGCGTTGTTGGCTTTGCTTTTTTTTAATTCCAGAATCTGAGTGTAGCCAATCATGAGCCTACACTAAATAAAAAGGTGCTTCTGCTGCATTCTGCACTCAGTCAAAACAAGGAGGAAAGAGGTTGTATTTTCTCTGTGAAAAGTTCACTCATCTATTTTTATCCCATGGTACAGGACTGTGAACAAAATAATTTCATAGTATCCAATTCATTTATGAATGTTGAGAAATCTCAAAGCTAAAACTGGTTTTGCTTCATTGAATAACCTGTATTTTTACAAGACAACAATAAAAAAATCCGCTTTTACTGGCAGAATGCGGAGAGGTTGTCTTATGCAAAGAGGTCTGACTTGGGCTTCAGAAAATATGTATTCATTTTCCCTTTCACCTACAGGCTTGGTGTGATTTCATCTAAAATACACCAGAAGATAGCACAAAGGTAGAAATATACACAGAGTTCATAGACTCAAAACAGAATTTGTAACTGATACGTACATGGTTCCCAATAGAATGACAAAATACACTCTTAAATTAAAAAAATACCCTCTCCAAGGGTGTTTAAGACTTGCAGCACAACCTAGGCTCCAATAGAAAGTTTCTCGTTTCATTTTTGCTCTCAGACTTCATCTGGGATTAGAAAAAAATTGTTGCATTATTTGAAGCTGGGATTCTCACAACTGCCAGGAATTTCACTATCTGCTGGATTTACACAAGCTTTGGAAGTTTGGATATGCTCCACTGGAAAGGCTCCGCTCTTGGAAGCTTATCTGCAAATCACTGATTATTTGGCAACATAGCAAGCAAGAGCCTTCATGAGATGTCTAATAAGTCCTACTGACTATGGACACCCCTTCATTCCTTGTGGCACCAGTCCACAAACACAGACCAAAACACAGTCAAAACACATTTTTGAAAGTTACATGTAACTTAAAACAAGAAATTTAAAAGTTGCGTGATTCTTTGAAGAGCTAAGCAGCTTCCTTGGGTGTCTGATCATTCATATCAGACTGACGTGATGTAACTTATCCTGATGTGATGTAGCTTATCCTCCACTGAATGGAGGGCAAAACTTACCATGATACCTAAGCGAGTTCAGAGTTAGATGGCAGGAAAACAACTGTTGGAAAAAGTAGTTATATAGAGATAATGCTGAGGCTGAAGGCGGCAATGCTCAAAGTCATCACCTTGTTGATGCTGTCATACTGCTTTCAGTTCTAGAGTCAGCCTGAGGGATTCTTCATCATACCCATAACACAGAACAAGAGCACCCTGAATTTCCACAGCTGTTGAGGTATAAAGTAGGTAATCCTCTAAGGACATGTTCATCTTTTCCTAGCCTGCTATGATCCAGACTCTTAAATCAAGTGAAATCTTCTTTTCCTCTCTCTCTATACTGATAGTCAAGCTGGAAGGAAGAGACATTTATTTACATCAAAAACAGATCAGATATAGGACAGTTTAGGGAATTCAAGTACAAAGAGCAGTGGCCCTAGAAATGGGAGACTGAGAATATAGATTGAGAAAAGGTAAAAGGAAGCAAGCGAGACTGGTATTCTGTGTGCATCACAGAGGTATAGGACCCATGAGAAAGTCATAACAACACTGTGGGACTGGGGTCAATGAGGAAACTGAGGTCAGATAACAAGCAGGAGACAATAAAATGAACTGGAAGAAGAAATTTTGTTGGGTGGGATTAGGACTAATGAGGACTGTGTGAAAGCAAATCTGGAGTTATTGAGGGGAAACAAGAGGATTCAAGAGGAGATATTGAAATTCAGTAACAAAGGAAGAAACTGGAAGGTTGAGAATAGGAGGGAGGAGAGAGACTCTCTGGGTTAGAAGTTTGGAAGCAGCACTAGGAAAGACTGGAACAAGATTCTTCTATTAGCAGAGTCATAACAGGTTGGGAAAAATGAACAGATCAGAACGGCTGCTATTTTTGGTTATCCAGCCAATCCATTTATACTGGTAGTGTGGTCTGAATGGGGCATCAGCCAGTACTATCAGCCCATACTGATAGTCTGCACACATATCAGTACTTGGTTTACTGGCATGTTACTCCTTTTCACATCCTCCAGAGATTTCACCAGTGGGAACTCGGCAATTCACATTTGCAGCATAAAGCTTTATGGGGCTTGCAAAATGTGTCCTAACCATGCCTTAAGAGAAGCTCCCCTGCTGTTGCTGTTATCTCTTATTTTAGTGACAGGAGTCTGGGAAATCATAGAATCTTAGAATATTCTGAGTTGGAAGGGACCCACAAAGAACACTGAAGTCTAATTCCTGGCCCTGCACAGGACAGCCACAAGAATCACACCATGTGCCTGAGACCATTGTTCAAATGCTTCTTGAAGACCTGAAGAGCTGCCTGCTTTTTGGTTCCTGTCTATTTTCTTTGTGTTATGTGGTACGGAGAGAGTGCAGCAACAGCCCTTAAACAAAGGAACAGTTCATTATCAGGAGGTGATAGTTAGAAATTTAAAAAGAGGAACCCATAAGTCACTAAATGCTGTTCAACGGTTTTGTGTCCACCACAAATTAAAAATCCCATGGTCACCCTTGCCAGTGGAAACAGCAGAAACTCCTCCTGTGGATGACAAGCTTTGTCAGGAACTTGCAGAAACTGAGGAGAATGTTTTCCATCTCCCATGGGCTGTGGATTGAGAATGCTAGTTAATAACAGAGAAAGAGAGAGATTTAGCTTTACATGGCATTTGTGGCACGTACCGCAATTTAAGGATTATCAAAAAAAACCTGTGCTTTCTGTGACCTGCTAACACTGAGCTGTAGTGTTCCTCTGCACCTATATGGATATGTTCTTACTACATTCAGTAAAAGCATCATCCTTATCTACACCTAATCTAGGTGAGAAAAAACTACACACAAGGAAAGAAAGGTTAATGAGGAAAGCAAGGAAGAAGGAATCTTACAAGGAGAAAAGGGAGCACAAGAGTTATATAGCGACAACAACAAGAAAAGAAATATATTTAAGACATTTTAAAAGGCACTCAGAAGTTCTTAAAATTTCACTAGATGATACTAAAGTTTCCAATCCTTCCTATGAATCATGTAGGTTTTAATACTGTCAAGGAATGAGATTTGGCTTTTTTATTAATTTAATTTTTTAAAATCTGATAACCTGCCTGCAAAAATTCTCCCTAAAAGCATAATTATAATAAGATTATAACAGTCAGGCATGAAATAGTTAAATGCATGAGAAACCTTAAATCATCCTATTCTTTTCTCGCCCTCTATCCTGCACTAAAATACAGCTGGAGTTCATTAATATTTTTGAAGCATTTCAAATGACAGAAAATCCCATATGGAAATAAACAAAAAAGTTTGGCTAGATAGTGTTCAGAAAAAAACCCAGCAACAACAAAAAAACCCCTAGCAAACTAACAAAACCAAAAATGAACACAAAGAGACCCACACATGTATAAGAATGAGAAAACAGCATTCTGTATCACTGCATTTCTGGACCAAGTGAGACCAGAAAAATACTACATTATCAATAAATAAAGACCTACATATATACATATTTTTATGTTTACTTAAGGGGACACAAGCAACTAAAATTCTCTGGGGAGCTTGACTTTCAGTTTGTTAATACTGTTCTTTCAGTGGAGCTTGGGATGCAAAGGGGGGTTAGTATCTCTGTGTGTGATTGCGTGTGTATGTATATTGTCAGTTGTCACTACATTCATCATTATTAGGTAATGTTTAAAACCTAGTAGCTTGTTTTCTATGTAATTTAGGACATATAACCTATTTCAACAAAGGAAAATGATTCCTTTGGCAGTCCTTTAAGTCAGTTTTGGTATGTGAAGACAGATGCAACAGCTCAGTCTTGTGCTGAAAATGTACCTCCACAACCACCTTGTTCTAAACGGAACAAGGAAAACTGAGGCTTGTTTCCCTCTGTTATCTGAGTGAAATGGCATCATGTTCTATCAAAAATAAAAATAAAATTAAGAAAACTATATTTCCTATTTCTAGGTCCACTTCATTTTCATAATCAAAGGCAAACAACTTTGCAGGTGTAAAAGCACCAAATGGTGAAGGACTTTGTTCTCTCTGTACAATTCAATTGCCTAAGGATGTAGCTGAAAAATATTCGTATACAAAGGAAGAATTACCAAAAATCACACTATATAAATTTTTGTTAGTGTCCTCTTTACTATAGATTAATCCAAATGCATATATTTAAAAGATGCAAATAATGCCTTCATATGTATACAAAAACCTCTTCCAAGGTAATTTTCTGCCTTATAATATTTCTTTGCATGAGGTCAAAATGAGAAAACAGGGCATCCATGACAGATGTTTCTTGTAAAGAATTTTACAGTATGAAGGCACTCAGCCTCTACAGAATAGATCTGAAACCTGAACACTTGAAATACAGGGTTGGTCTTCTTTCAAAAGGTTTTTCTGATTAATGTTGACAGATCACAGTGGTGCTGATGATCAATTAGTTAATGTTTGTACAGTACTTTGGAGATGTAAAACTCTTTAAGTACTGAGCATTGCTATTATTACGAGTACACTTCAAGATCCTTAGGTAACTGTTGGGAGTACAGTAGACACGATCTTAATCTATTAATAACACTCTATAAATGCAGTTGTTCACAGACTGCCAAAACATCACTATTGTAGTATAATTCTTTTTTCTTTTCTTTTTTTTTTTTTCCAGATAGCATGGGTGTCATGAATGTTAATAACAAGGAAGCAAAATTGCTCCTGTCATCTTCTTCCCATTTTTGTACAGTATATGAAAGAATCTGTTTCCTTAAAATGACAGGAGAGAATCACATTCCCCTAAGACTCCAATCCTCTGTATAAGATCTTTAATTTGGGATTTGAGTACCAGATAATTAGTAGTTGAGGTAGAATCCACTGCTTTGTGAGTCCCATGGCCTAATTAGTAAATCAAATTGTAAAAGGTTACTAGAAAGGGCCTTTAATCTTACCAGCATTTTACTGTTATTGCATGTGGTAGACAGAGCATCCTGTATCAGGGACAGAAAGGAAAAATTTAGTGTCATAACAGATAATCTGCTGATGTTAATTGGTATAGTTCCTTATTTACGTCAGCTCAGAACTTGGCTCCTGGCCTTACAGACACTTTATGTAGTGTCTACAAATTAGTCTCCAGTAGCCACTAAGTGTAAGTGAAAAGTTACTAGGTAAGGACATGTGTGTCTACCAACTAAAAGCAAAAAAGAATTATCCAAAATCAGAAGTAACAAGCTTTCCAAACGAAGCCAGTTTAAACTCAATTAAGGTCAGGGGAAAAGAGGAAGAAAAAACAATTAGGGCAATAAAAGCATATTTTTGAGTTGTTCTTTTATATTTGCACAGACAGACAGGCACAATGACATCCTCACACCCTCGAGTGTGTGCCAGTGCTGGTAACTTCTGACAGGGGGTTCGTCAAAGGGGTGCATTCAGACACAAGGCAGAGCTGCAGGTAAAGGTCATCAAAAGCCTGATCTAAAGCTCCTTCTGTCCAACCTGCCCTGAGAAAAACCCTACGCCTGGAATGGCATCAGTAGGAGCTGGAAGGACTTGCTGCTAATCTGCACTGATGCTGGAGGGAAAATGACTGTCAGAGGTGTTCAGGGTGTCATCCAGGGTCGAGAAAGCGGAGCAGTGGGGATCAGGAGAGGGATCCCTTATCAATGCTTTGTTCCAGTTGTGCAAGAGGTGGGAGGGCTGAAGACGGGCTGCTAGAGATGGTTGAGCAGCCTTTACCCAGTGCATCGCTGCATGGTCTTGGGCAACCACTGATCCTCTTTTGTGCTCCTTCTGCACAATGAAGGTAACAACTCTGCAAAATGCTTCATGAATATGAAGTATTAGCAATACCAATTCTGTTTACGGGAATATTTGTTCCTCTTAGTATTACAGAAGTCTGGTATTAGTCTCCAAATCTCATTTATTTTTGCTCAACACTGTCCACACAATTACCAGTTCTCATTATGAAAATAATTGCTGCCTGTATCACCGTGTTTTTGTTTGATAATATATTTCATGTTCAGAAGGGCATATTAAAATTATCTAGCCTGACCTTCCACACAATACAAGCATTATATTCTCACTGAGACATTCTTACAGCAAATCTCACAGTGGAGCTATTAAAAATACCAACATATGTTCATAAGCCAGGGTACCACTGTACCGGACACATAACAAGAGATCACCCCTTCCCAGAAGAATTTATAATTTAACTGGATCCCATAGTAGAATGAGAGGGAAGAAATGTGTCTGTTCTTGAGATTATTAATAGAATCTGTGGAAAGCCTAGAGAATAAATCTTCTAGCTCCCACTGTATTGTTTTCCCTCCACAGCCATCCTTTTCATGATGAATGCAAGAAAGACTTCCTTTGTTATGATAATTTTCTGCCATCTCTCTTTTTTAATCAGTGTAATTTTAAAAATAATATTCATTTGATTTCCTGCGGTAAAAGTCCTCTTCCCAACAGCTGAGGTCCTTAAGAACCTCTACATTGGTGTCACAGAATTTCTGCCTGTGCCATGGTCTGATCTTTCTTGATATTACACACCACCCATCACTGTCATCTCCAGCGAAGCATCCTTATGAAGATGGAAAGCATACCATGTTAATCTTCAGAGTCATGTTCTCGACCTGCTACACAGGACATTAGCCTCACAGCTCCCATTAACCCCCACTGTGTTGAGTCAAGAATCAAGTGCATAAAGGATGTCAGGCATTGTAAGTTGGCAGTAATCAGATTTGCTGGTCACTTAGCCCCAGCTGCACCTAAAAATGTGTGTTTGGAATAAAAATATTGGATAGTAGCAAAGCTGAAATACTTGACAACAGGATTTGTTTTTTCAGGTCATCTAAAATATACTTTAGATGCCAATATACAACGAAAATTGCCCTAGATTGTTAATGCAGTGTTGGAATTCAAGCAGACTTTTACCAGAGCAGATATTGGTACTGTCACAGCAATTAAAGTTTTCAGTGAGGCTTTCCTGCATCTGTGGAGTTATTTATATGATTGTTTGCACTATCCTGAGGCCACAGTCTCTCTCAAGTCTCCATTGTGCTGTGTTGAATGAGTCCAAATAACCAGACGGTTCTCGCCCTGCTGAGCTTCCAGTCTGCAAAATGACATCCTTACTCCTCAGCTTGTGTCACAGTTCAAGAAGAAGTACCCTGGCTGGGGGAGAAAGACCTGAAACTACAGGAGTTGATCCATCTTTGCCCTTTCATGGAGGAATGTAACACATAACAACAGCTGGCTCTTTCCTCTTCACCCCATGCTCTTGCTGTCAAATCCCTTTTACTACTGTGGCATCTGACAACCAAACCTTTCCTTCAGCTTCACCTTGGATTTCTTTTTTTTTACAGAAGCACATTATTAGCAACATAAATTATGGTCTGATAGCAATGTTATTGAGCACACAGGATTAAAATTGCATGCTTTAAAATAAAAATGTCAGTCTGACAGGTGCACGTAGCCAGATCTGGGGAATACTTATAACAAATATGAGATTTCTTTTAACATAGAAGTTTGGAAGGGAAAAGTATTTGAAAATTCAGTTCAAGTTTGATTAAGTAAGGAGTTTTTAGGTATATTTTTTCTAGATATTCCAACATTTCTTTAAAAAAATCTATGTACATTAAATTACTAATTAATAAATGTTATGACAATAAAATAGAGCACTGAACCTGAATTACAAATTAAATATATCAAATTTGCTCAAAACAAAGCAAAATATTTGGCAGAAAAATACACGTGGAAAATAATATTCTTTAAGCTATCCTCTTGTCTTAGTTTTTGATTTCTTTTAATAACCAAGCTTCAGAATTGCAGTAGTTATGCAACCCTGTTTACTACTTGAATTTTAGGGCCATTTTTCTTTAAATGATGTGGGAAAAGAGTTCCAGGGAAAGGTCACTTGTATTTGAAGTTGTCCAGACAAAAATTCCCAATACCAAAACAAAATTACGAGGTCAGGTTTGGGCTCCTCTTCATCAGCAATTCAAACCTCAGGGACTTGTGCAGTACATTAAAATTTGCAAATGTAACAGATAGAGAGTAGCTATTTAGATTATTTTAGATTGGTGGAGGGGTTGAAATGAATATTTCTTATCTGGTTTTGAAAGTATTGCACATGCTATAATTAGAGCTGTGATAAAAGTGGAGGTCATCATCCCTTTCAACATGGCATCTCTTTTAGCCCCTTATTAGCTGTGAAGTTTACACAAAAAATTTGCATTGGCCAATTGGAAACTTCAAAGTTCAAATGACAGCACAGGGGTAAAAGGGATATTCTTAAATCCCTTTTTTTAGGAATGACACCACTGACGGTTGTAGGTCAGTCTGCTTTCTAAGTTCCTCATTTTACTTCCCCAGGGCCTTAGATGGCCAAGCAGAAATCAGAAACTAGACCAATCACTTCCTAATTATTGTAAGAAAGTTTAGTGCTAGTGTTTCCTCTCATTCTTGTGTTTTCTTGATAACCCAGAAAAGATGTGCGAGAGTTACTGCGTGGTGAGGGCCTGACCCCAAGCAGCAGGGGTAGAAATTTCCTTTTTGTTGGTATTTTTATTTTAATTTGCACATGCACATACTGGAGTAGATCACAAAGAGGCAATAATCTGCTTTCTGGGTTCACCCAAGGGTTCTGGCAGCTCTGTGGGGTGTCACCTCAGCAGCCTTTGTTAGATTATCTGTACTAAATTCTTTGCAACATTTAGTTCTCACTTAGAACGTGGCACTACTTGTCTCTTAGCTTGTACCTGAGGATCCAGCCCTGAAGTGTATTATTTTTCCCCAGATGTATTGTTTAGTGCTGGCACAAACAGGTGAGTTCCAAAGACAGGACCCCAGAACGACAGAAAATTGCAGGCACCTATTCATTTATGTTTGAATGTTGAGCAGACAGCTTTCTGCAGGTCACTCTCTTCTGTTATTTCAAAAAAATTTAGGGAATATTACTTTTTTGCTGAAAATTTGGTCTATTTTTTTGTATCAGAAATACATATCACACCAATATTAAAGTGGAATATCAGACCACTTGGTTTCAGCTGGGGTCCTTTAGCTGTACCATCATGAAAAAAGAATTCTTGGTAGGACAGAGGGCCCCCAAGGCTGTGCAAAACCATTCATAAACATTAGTCTTAGATGAGAACAGCAGAGAAATTCCAGACAAACATTCTGGCTAAGATCAGACCACACATGTATTTTCTGATAGTGCAAGACACTCTTTATGAGAAGCTGTGATTGCAAGATTACAGCTGGATCTTGCTGACAGCGCTTTAGGCTTTTTTTCTCCCTTCTACAATCATTGCTAAATATGAACAAAAATTTGCTTCATTGTCCATAATTTGAGGCATACGAAATGAGATTATAACACATTAAGAAAAAAACACAATGCTGTAGGGGTTGGAATCTCTGTTCCAATAGCATGCTGTTTATTTGCTCCATCTACAACAACCCTTCTGCTCTGACTCTGAAACATTCATCTATTTTCCCCATGTTTCTTAACACTTATACCAAAAAATGCCAATTGACCTGTCAACACCCCAGGGCCCTGACTCATTGGTAGTCCATGCAATGGACTTTTACAGGCATGTCAGTAAGAGCTGACTATTGAGAACTTCATGTCTGTTTCTGCTGTGGTCCAAGCTAGCGCAGGAACTGTTCAAATACATTTACATGGGTCTGTGACTTACTAATGAGTCTCGCTGTGATCACACTTGTTTTTAATATTTCAGACTACTTACTCATCAACATACATTGTGCAATTACACTCCTAAGCTAAACCCAGATTTCTGCTGCCTCACATTCCACCATTGATTGGAGGGTGCCATACTAACCCCTTAGGGGCAGGCAGAGGTTTCCTTCACAGACATATTGCTGGGACCAGCTTTCACTCCTCAGTCATTAGAGTTTTGTTACTGGAAGCAATATAAAAATAATGAAATGGTCATTGCTTCATCTTGCAGGCCTGCAGGACCACTTATACACACCATCTTTCTTGCCTGAAGCTCCTGACAAAGTACAAATCCTACGTTATGTGATTTAAGGTGAAATGAGAGTGGTTTTCTGGGTATGGGCTACCCCCATGAGATTTTGTCCTTCAATAAGCCTTGTGACTGTGAATTCATAGAATCATGCAATAGAATCATAGAATCATTAAGGCTGAAAAAGACCTGAGCCTCTCCTGATACAATTGGCATTTTGGTGATTTTTTCTGTTCTTGTTTTTCACACAGACTCATATGGATGTTGCATTACTTTTAATACAGGTTTCTGGGCAGTGACAAACAAAGGAAAATTCCACTAATACACAATTACCTTCTCTGAAAAAAATATTCAAGAGTTGAAATGCCCTCTTTTGTAAGACTTTCTTTAGAAAATTTACCTTTCTGGATATATCAGAAAATGGAAAGGCAATATATTTGAGAAAGCTGAGTTTGTCTTTAGGGAAAATTAGACAATATAAAAATTCCTCTCTGAAATGTCTCTCTTGTTGAGAAATTGAAGCTGCCATAATTAACCAGTGTTTTGTTCTTGCACAGGTTTGTTTATATTTGAGAAAATGCAATAGAACAATTAAAATTTAATAATATGGTAAATAAGATCTGAGTAATTTATTCAGAGCAAATAAAATGAACGTTGAAGATCATTTTTTTTGAGACTAGAAGAAAAAGCTGACTTCTAAGATTGTATAGAAATTTTGTTCTCTTGTTTGGAACAAACATTTTTATATTGGATCCCTCATCAGAGAAGAAAATACAAGTATTTTTACTTAGCAACAGAAGTACATGTAAAGTATGAACTCATTTGAAATAAGATAAACTTGAATAATATAGAAATTATGAAATAGCAAATACTGATTTTGAAATGTCTTATGCCAACTTCTCCCTAAAATTAATTTTATATATGTCTACTCTGTTATGTAGTTATACATTTCCTTATACTTTTACATTTTTTTTTTGCTATTAACAGTAATGGGATCTGTACCATTAGTTTCAATACTAAGTGACCAAGACTATTATTATCATTATTTGTTACAACAATACCTATAAACCCCAAATAAATAAATAAATCAGAATCACATTGTAGCTGTGTATAAAGGCTTACAATTTAACAGCATGTTTTGATATACAGATTCTAGAAAGCCTTTTTTCCAATACTACGTATTTATCTTTTTCTCTGAAATAAACTGTCAAATGATACATCTTCCATTCATAAAGTATTTTATATCTTATAATTGCTTACTTATACAGTCAGTAAAGAAAGTAGTGTTTATTTTCCTTCACATTTATTTTTTTAAATATAGAGGAATATTCTAGATACAAAGGAGGAATTCTGTGTGATTTGCAGCTCAAATTAATACATTCAGAAACCCTGTTCATGGATAGTTGCTTAATGCTATAAGTCCTGGGCTCAGGTGATTCCTGAGCCAAAAATAGGAAAGAAAAATTTTTTGGCCAGTTTTAATATCAAAGAATACCAGCAGAGTGCCTCGCTGAAAAGCAAATCCTTCAGAACTTTGCCTAATTCTCTCTTCAGCATCCAACAGCCCAATGCTCTACATTCAAAGAATAGCCATGGGTTTGAGAGGATGTCAAGTCCAACAGAATAAAATTATTGCTGCAATACTAGGGAGTACAACAGAAAAAACTACTAAACCCATAAAATGCAGAGACAGAACCATATGTGGACCATCTGAGGTTTAATGTCTCCTGCAACCTATGGAGAATGTGATGCAATATAGAACGAGGTCCTGTGTCATGACTGGACTGAACTGAAAAGCAGCTTTCAAACAGCATAGCAGAATACCAAGATGCCTAAAAAATAATTCAGTGCACACAGTGTTTTTTAATCGAAGGGCTCAGACTGTCTCACATACAACCTGAATGTTGCACTGCTTATTTTTGTAGGTACATATATAATAAGAACGTAGAAAAACTGAAACCCATAGCACTGTTCCAATAAATAAAAACAGTTTTATTGTTCCAAACAATAAAAACAGTGAGTCTTTCAAATTTTAGAATTATTTTCTGTTCTTGTAACAGGCTGTAATACTCTGTGACACGCACAGCAACATGTAGAGCTTGTTCTTTCCATGGCCCATGTCTTCTCCCTTCCTGTCCCGGCACAGTCCTCTAACCTGGCATTAATCTAGAGAGAGAAAAATAATGAAAAAAAATATTTAACCTGCTCCTTGGTTCTTCAGATTGCCCAGGTGCACAATGGTTAATGTTGAATATTGTGCTACAAGTTTTCTCTTTTTAGTCTAATAAATGAAAGCCTCAATCTTGGGTCTGCAAATTCCTCCTCAGTGTGTTACTGGGGCTGGGGAAGTATCTGGGAAGGGTATGAAGGACAAAGATATCAGGACAAGTCTCAGAGAACTTGAAGAAAACACCAAGCTGATGAAAAACCTGAAGTCTGCAAGTCTCCTCTGGTCAGTGTTGAACTAGATTTCCGTCACTGTTGTAGTAAGTGAAAAGAACCTTTGACCGTGCATTATCTGTTTATAGCAAATGACACTTATCTGATATGAGTCTTTTTTTTTGCTTTGGTTGGGGAAAATGGGTTAAAGATTCATTCTCCAGCAGTAAGACTTAAGTAGTTTGAAGAACAGATATAAAATGGAGCAAGTGAGGGAGTCTCCACTCCACAGTTCCTCTGGGCATGGTGTGAACTCAGTACAACTGGGCCAGAATACAAGTGCCATGAACCTGTACACGCTCATAACAGAGATGTGAGGCTGACATGCCTGCTTCTGCCAGGCTGGAAGAGATGCTTTCTGTTGTTACCCAAAACAATAACTTTGAAACTTGAAAGCATAAAATTGGTCTTCAGCTTAATAAAATGAATAGTATTAAGCCCTTCTGAAGTCTCCAAAACCTTGGAGTAGCCAAGACAATAGCTGGAGTGAACTCACTGCAATATCCACTTTGTGTTTCACTGCAAAACTCATGGCTTAACCTGTGGTGTCAAATTTAATCATATAAGACATTTAGTTTCAACTGCCTGAGAATGCTAAAGTTCATTAACTAACTTACAGTTTTTTTATTAATTGCTGTAAAGTTCATAAGTAAAAAGCTCCAGTCATTTACTAAGTATACAGCGTAAATCATCTGTATCTGCAGATTGTGTCTTTTGTAAAACAAGAAGTCATGTGTACCAGTAATAAACACTGAAAAGCCAAAAAAAATCTCACTAAGAAACTAGTCCTTTTGGCAGGTTTTATTCTTCCTCATCCTTCACCACTAACTCTTGTACTGTATTCTACAAAAGTTTGTCTTTTTTTAGCTCTTTGTTATCAGTGAGCAAAAATGCCTCCTACAGATGAGCAGATATATTTTTTCTCCATCTGTTGAAGCATTTTCTTTACTGTGCTCTGGAAATTTGCCAAAAGGGAACAAGATAACATTTCTGAACACAGGATGGATGGCAGACATAAATCCAATGGAAAGACGGACTACAGCAGCTGACTGATGATTTGACAAAGGTTGTTTTGTTGATTGTCACTGAACCTGAGGTTTTCCTCTTCCATTTGTGTCAGTGAGAACAAGAATAGTTCAAATCATTCACTGGAAGTGCAAGGTATTTTTTAATTACATGACTTTTGTCCTTTTTGGAATTTTGGCACTCCAATTTAATGAAGTCAGAACCTGCAATTGCAAGTGGGAATTCACTGGGGAAGTAAGAAAGTGCTACACAAGTGTCTGCCTCTACTTCCTAGCAATAGCCAATTGTATCTTCACTTTCATTGTGTTTAAACTACACAGTTAAAGAACATGTTATTGAGATAAATGGTCTTTGAAATCTGCTCAATGTTTACTGGTTTTAGTGGCCTTTGAAAAAAAACACAGATTCAGGATATTTTGCAAGACTGAAGTTTTTAGTCATCAATTACCCTGCTTTTAAGATATGGGACTTGTGGAAGACAGATTAATGATTTCAACCTATGTAGTAATTTTTCATGGAATGCTTGGATTATCCCTTCCAAATCAAGCAGGGTCCATGTCACTAAACCCAAACTGCTGGTTGACTCTGTCACATAAAATATCCATTCTAGCAGCAAACCTTCTTTGGCCGAATCAAGGATTTGATACATGCCTCAGTGTTAATTATTATGCCTTTACTTTAAAGATTAAATACAGGTACTAGTCCAACATGATGAGATTCATTGTGTGGTGGTTGCTATGGCTGGATAATACTCTTTGATTTACTGACCTGAGGAT
Organism: Pseudopipra pipra; assembly: GCF_036250125.1. Lineage (NCBI taxonomy): Eukaryota > Metazoa > Chordata > Aves > Passeriformes > Pipridae > Pseudopipra > Pseudopipra pipra. The sequence continues at coordinate 32,342,095 of NC_087550.1, read as the reverse complement.
AAATCCATCTCCCAGTTCCTAGTGGGAGTCAATGAAAAGGCTCCCACTCTATCAAAGGTTTCTGGATTAGGTTCCTCCCATACATTTAGAAGTAGCTCCTTCTCAGAGAAAAAGTAGAAAGAAGAAAACAAGCTCTAAAACCAGTTAAGGATGCTCTTCATTTGTTTTCCGAGGGCTGCTTTAGGCATTGTATTGAACAAGTATATACAAACCGCCTCTCAGCCTCTTGTGAATTACAATTGTTATATGCTTCCTTTGAAATAAAGACTTGGCTCTCTGCCCTAAATAACACAAGATTTTTTTTTTCTTTTTCGTTCTTTTTTTTCCTTTTTTTTTTTAGTGATTTTTCTATTAAATTACTAGCAGAATTTCAAGTTTAAACACTGGCTTTCTTCCCTAGGGAAAAGAGTGATATATTCATGTCTAGGGTGGTGTGTCTCTGTCAGACTTTTTTCCCCCATTTATGTTATGTTTAATTAGGCCCTATTTTTTAATAGTGTTTAGATTGGGTAAATAAATATCTCTAACCCTTACTTAGCAATTTATGAGAAGGGGGCCTTTTACTGTCCACTTGCAAGTGTTCAGTGAGGCTACGTATCATTTTGCAGTTTTCTTTGCCTTCTATAGTCCTCTTATATACGACATTGAAAGGGCTTCCTAGTTTACATGTAGTATTTCAACAGAGATCATATAATTTAACAGCAGAATGACGGCATGAATACACATTAGTCTAACTAGGTGTAACAATGATGATTTACCAACACAAGCTGTAAGCCTGAGTCCTCTTCTTGTGGATGTATCGAGTACAATGCACTAGCCCTTTTACAATTTGTTTATGATAACATTGCAAATGTATTGCAGCCTGAAGGAGTCAGATCCTTCATTCTAGTAGCTCCCACTTCATTTCAGTAACTACAGTGAGTGCAGTGGTTTGACAAACATCAAACTGGTGACTAAAAAAGAGCTAGGACAAGTATCACAGAATCATAGAATGGCCTGGGTCAGAAAGGACCTTAGAGATAACCTAGTTCCAACCACCCTGCCATGGGCAGGGAGACCTTTCACTAAACCAAGTTGCTCAAAGCCCCATTCAACCTGACCTTGAACACTCCCAGGGGCATCCACAGTCTCTCTGGGCAACCTGTTCCAGTGCCTCACCATCCTCACAGTATCAAATTTCTTAATATCTAATCTAATTTCTTAATATCTAACCTCTTTTAGTCTGAAGCCATTCCCCTATGTCCTATTACTACATGCTTTAAGTATCGCAGTAACATTTGCCACATCCTTCTCCCAGATATGCCATGAAGTTCCTATTCTGGACAACCCTTTGTCTCTCAGGACCATTATTGACCACATCAGGTCTTGTCCTGTTGAAGACTGGTCTAGCTGAGCCCAGATGATCATCTCCACAAACCCATATTCTTGCTGAATTTAGGTGCTGGCTATTCTTGTCTGTTGTAGTTGCACAGCCTTCAACATGCTTTATATTCTCACTATAGGGCTCATAATATTTTCAAATATTTCTTCCATATTTTCACAATAGGTACAGGAAAATTGTGGCAGATTTTGAAGGTTCGTGTGCCCTGGGATATGTTAGGTCTCTGCATTGCTTTTAACTCATGAATTGCTACATAGTCTTCTGCTTTACCTAACTAGAGACAGAAGATTTAGTCAAATATTCTCCTTGAAAGTGTCAAACTCTACTTTATCCAAAGCAAATACTCTTCTAGTTTCCACCTTCTTTCTCTTTCTTTCTTGCTTGCTTCCCTGATTTCTTTCTTTGTCTTTGCCTCTCTCTTCCTGTCTCTCTCTCTCTCTCTTACTTTCTCTCTTTTAATCTCTTTCTTCTCTCTCTTTTTTTTTTTTTTTTCAGAAGTAAAGTTCTTAATGGAGCACTGCTGGGAAAACAAACAAACACACACACACACACCAAAACCACAAAACAAACCAACCAACCAAACAAAACCCAACAAAAACGTGTAATAATAAAGTCACCACAAGAGTTGTTAAAAAATTGACATCCTGATTTGAGACTTTATTATGCTGCCTATAAAGAGAAACAACTTGATTTAAGGAATTTAAGCCCATGAATTAATGGACCGCAGCTAAAAGTATCATGTCCTGCGAGCCCACTCAGCTTTCATTGTGGAATTAATCTGACTTTCCCCTCACGGCAGAGAGTGGCCTTCTCACCTCTCTCGGCCTGTATTCTGCTAATTACACAGGTAGCATTATTGGAGCAATATCTCCAGCAGTGTTGGAGACCCCATTTGAATTTGAGACATCACTTGGCTAGGAGGCTGAGAAGGGCAGGACAGTCCTGCAGTGCCATGGAGATGACATCAGAAATAGACAAGAGAAAAAAAACTTACAGATGAGAAGGAAGTTTAGCTTAATCCTGCTTGAGGAGATATTTTTATTAACTTCTATGTTATTCAGAGTAAATGATTTTCTAGAAATGGTGGACTGAGAACCACACTTTGCGGCAGTATGCTAAAGAATTATCTATTAATAAGGTACTGTTATGAAACACTGCATTAGCAGAGGCCCACAGCTGGATTGAGAAATCTCTTCTTAGCTGGGTGATCCTGAACCAAGCTGAAATCAGGGAGGAATCAGGTCTAAGAAGCAGGTTTTGGCAGTCTTGTAACATAACAGAAATGCTAGATATTATCATTTGAGGTACACAAACAAATATTCCAAGAAACTCTATTATAATCCACTGAATTAGCTACATTAGTTGTGCTTAAGATTTTTTTGAGCCTTAAATATGCAAGGAACATAATGAAGTGTTAACCTAAACTCTTTAATCATAGATTTTTTTCCCTCATCAGATATGTTCTTGCAATATATGGTGTGACTCTGCCCTTTTATGGTAGTGTTCATCCACCAGAAGAAAAATATAGGCACCTGGTAAAAACATCTGTGAAAGCTTTTCAATAATTGCTTTTTCAACTTGATCAGCTGCTAATAGGTTATAGTTTCTAAATGAAAACCATGTGGGAAGTTCTTCTTCCTTAAAGGAAGTCCTTATATAGTTTCTAAAGGAAATCACTAAATTAGTTTCTGATACCCTGATGCAGTAGTGAATTTGCCAGTGTTTTGATTCCAACTTTAAACAATACATCTTGTTTCAATCAATGTATCATCCACTCATGAATTAGCTAGATACAACAGCAGAATGACCCCAGTAACTGAAAAGAAGTAAATTTAGCAAGGAAATTGTCTCTGGACTGTTCTGGGGGCAAGCGGTGTCTGATTTTCCCACTCCCTTCCAGCTTAAATATGTCTCAGATGGGCCAGGAAGAACTGACCTTGGGCAGAGCAGGAAGCAATAATACCATAAGTTAAACCTCACTACATAAAACAGAGGCAGACTTCGTTACTGAGCCAATATCCACTTATTTGAAGTAAATCAAGAGTTACAAAGGAGTGTGAAGGTTTATCTTAGTGAGAAGTTTGTAACTGAGTCCTCAATGACACAGCAGTGATAGCATTATTCTGAATTGGGATGCTGTGGCTGAAGGTAGGTTAGATAACTGAGGTAGGGGAAAGAATTATATATCACCATACAGCATAATTAATGAATTATTAAAGGTGTTTTGTATCAAAGATTTAAAGATGGGTTGCTTTTTCAAGTCACTCTCTATCCCAGGACTCCTGTGGTTACTCTATTTTCCAAGGTTTGGCATTTTCCTTTCATATGACACTTCTCCAAAAGTCAGACTTACCCTACCTTCTCTACAAGCTGTAATCACCACCAGGTCAAAGCAATTAATTCACTTCAAAGAGTTTGTAGCTGCACAGACCCATATGTCTGCTTCCCGTGTGATTCTGTAAGCTAATTAAACTTGACTTTATTTTGCCCTCTTACATTTTCCTCTACCTGAGGAATCAGTTCTCCAGTGCCTCCAACTCTACACCCATGTGCAACCCCTTTGAAGTCAACTTCTTGCCACTAGGAAGTTTTCCAATATATTCAACTGAATTCTTCCATATATGTAATTCAATTGCTTTGTTTTAATTGTGTCATTTTGCATCTCCTTAAGCAGCAGGTTTTGGCACAGGTACAAGAAGTTTATGGCTGAGTAGATTTAAAGGGACGAATGTGACCCTCTTCGTAGAGGAAAGGTCTATATTTATTAATGTCATATTGAGAAGCTGGGTTTAGGGCAGAGAAAGCAGGGCAGTTCTCCAGGATCCAAGACACTGAGGTCAGCAGGCCAAGTTATATGGTAATAGAAATTTTCCAGTATAGAAACAGCTTCTGCTTAGGGCAAGCACGTTTCTATTGCAATTATTTGTATGTCTTTAAACTAAAAGATGGTAGATTGAGATTGGATATTAGGAAGAGAATGAGGGTGGTGAGGCATTGGAACATGCTTGCCCAAAGAAGCTATGGATGACTCATCCCTGGCAGTGTTCAAGGCCAGGCTGGATGGGGCTCTGAGAAACCTGTTTGAGTGGAAGGTGTCCCTGCCCAGGGTAGAGGGGGTTGGAACTAGATAGTTTGAGGTCCCTTCAAGCCCAAACCACTCTGTGATTCTATGAAATGTATTTAGTGTGTGTATGGTTTAGAAAGCAGGGCTAGAAAAGTGTTTTATTTCATCCTCATGACCTTCTGGTGTAGGATTGATCCCTATACAGTATTTTTCCAGTCCTTTGTGCATTTTAATCTTAAATGTTGTAGTGAAAAGTCACAGCATGCAAGATTTCTCAGAATATGAAGTTTTCCCTCAGGTCAGTTTAACAAAAAAATTAACAATCCCACTCTTTGTGTGACCTCCTCTCCAAATACTTTCACTCACTCTTTCTGTCCTCCAGTGGACACCAAATACTGCTAAATCCCATACTGAAGTCAATGGGCTATTACAGACCTTCTGTAACTTTCCAGAGTCAGTACTTTGATATTTACAGATTATACATTGTCTAGAGTAGATTTGTGTTTTAAAAAACGAACATTTGATTCATTGGTGGATATAGCAACCTGAGAAAAACATTTCAGGCAGAAAAAAAAGGTTTTGTTTGATCTGTCACATGGCCTTTTATTTCAAGTTCTCTGAACCCTTTCTTAGAAGCTCTTTCAAAACTTGAACTGAATTTTCTCAAGAAATAGCTCTTTGAACTGGAAAGTCAAAACATATTGTTTTAATGTTGAAAAAGCAAAGTAAAAAAAAATATAATTTTTTAACTTTTTACTCTGTATGAAGTTAGGCTGTAGCAGAAATGCGTAAGTAAATTTGGTCATGTTCTGACCATCCTGAATCTGTGCCCTTCAGACAAAAATATTATCAGCCACTTCTGTAGGCAGCTTTTATGTTCTAATCCATTAAAAATGTTATAATCTTGGTATTAAATTTTTAATATAAGACAATTCCTGTAGTACTATCTATCCTATATTCACAAATATGTGTTGCAGGAGATAGATTCAACATGTTTTTGGTTAAACCTCATTCAGTCATAGCTCTAGGATCAGTGGTTTTAGTTTTACCCTTCTTACTGTCTGTTCATTCAAAGGTCTTTCTCCCTCACCTCCCTCTCCCCCATAAAACCCCCTGTATGCAGAACCATGGAACGGTTTTCATTGGAAGGGACCATAAAGGTCATTCAGTTTCAACCCCACTGCTGTGGGCAGAGACACCTTCCACTAGACCAGGTTACTCAAAGCCCTGTCCAACCTGGCCTTGAACACTTCCAGGAAGCCACAGCTTCTCTGGGCAATACATCCAGCTATTGTTTTCTATAATAAAGACAGTGAGGAGTGAAATGACATAGTCTTTGTACCATGTATGAAATAGTTAACATTTTGAAGCCAAGATCGTCATTTGAATCCCAATATACCTCCCATTTAATCCATCTGCTGAAGAGGGATGCAATATCGTCAGTCATCAGGCAGGAGGATTTTAGCTATGCCCATAAAAATATTTGCATGAGTTCCCTTAGCTAAATGTTAATTAAAACACAGGCTTTGCAAGAAGTGGCCTGGGAAATCCAGTGGTTTCTCTAGATTTCCTATGTCAAGAAAACGACTCTCCATAAATGAGGTACTTAAAGAAGTTTGCTGTGCCTTAGAGCCACAGCATAGATAGGCGGTCAGTAGACCTGATCATCATCTTATCTGTGCTGCAGAGAGCTTGTCCAACATATTTTCCTTCTGCTTCAGGTTCCCTTTGCACAAAACTTCTCTGCATCTGCCTGCTTATGAAACAACACTGACTGGGAGTGAGACGTGTGCAAAGTCTTCTTGGAATCCTTGGGCAAACAATAGATAAAAATATAACAATTAAGTTTATACATACCAAACATACCATTTTAGACAACTCCTTCTCAGAGAACTTCATGAATAAAAATAATTCTTAACTATTTTCCTTAAGCCGATAAAAAACAAACTATTATGTACACCTCCTATAAACAAGCAAACAAGCAAATAATCTTAAGCGAATGAATCATAGAATCATTAAGGTTGGAAAAGACCTTCAAGATCATCAAGTCAAATCTTTGACCAAATACCACCATGCCCACTAAAGCATATCACAAATTGCCACATCTAATAATTTTTTGAACACTTTCAGGGATGGTGACTCCATCACTTTCCTGGGGAGCCAGTTCTGAAGCTTAAACACACTTTCAGTGAACAAATTTTTCTTATTTAGTGCCAGAAAGCACGCAAGAATCCAAATCTGAAACATCTACCTGGTAACATTCAGTAAATATGGTCATTCCTTTTTCATGAATTTTTGTGAATTTTATTTCTTCTGTTTCTTTCTGGAAGAATCCAGAAAGAAGAAAATTTCCATAGATATTTTCATAATAGATTTAATTCACTTTCATTTAGTGAGTTAACAAGGTGATTTCAAATAGAATGTTTTCAGAGTATGCATGTACCAGCTGGCAGTTTTCCTCCTTTATGGTGTCACATATAGACAGAATTATAGAATTCCAAATGTATATAGTACAATAACAACACTGTAAATCTTACAGGTTGGGTATTTCCTAACCCCACCATTATTTTTTTAAAAAATTGCTTTCTAAATCTTCTAGTGACTCAAAGACTGATTTAGAAAAGTGCATCCAACCTTATTAAAAATGTACTCAGTTAATTATGCCATGCATAATTTACATAACAGAATAGTGTCACCAGAGCAGATCAAGCCAAATTAGTGAAAAAGAACAGTACCAAACCTTCTGGCCTAATGAGTTTTACTCACGACAAGAACAAGTGCTAAGTCTTCCCCCCTGCCTTGCCCCTGTGTATGTAATTGACCATAACATCACTTGGTTAATTATTTGAACATTTAACCTCAACATGAAAAAATACAGAATACATTACCACTTTCTTTTGACAACAATTTTTATAATTAATATTGAAGTATTAAAATAACTGATTATAGCTTACATTGCCATAGAGCTGTTGATACAAACTGTGAGATCATTAGTTTGAGTTGCACAAGTCCCTTCATATCCAACTCTGGTTTATGATTCTTAGTATGTTTTGGCTGGTCATATGTCTTTTTATATAGAGAAAAATTTCCCCTTTCCTGTTTTTAGCTAATTTGACACTTGCAGTACTTCGTTTCAGATCCCCTTGGAGTGTAAGCAGAATGTGTGTCCTGGGAGATAAATTTTTTGTCTTAGGTTTAGAAGGCTGTGAGTTGAAACCTTAAAGGGTTTTCTTTATTACATATTCTGTGTGCCTGTTTCCCTCTCACTGTAATATGGATGGCTACATTTGCTCCACATAATTATTTTTATTGCCTATAAACAGGCTGTATCTGACTTCAATATTTCAGCTTTTTTTTTTTTTCCTGGCAAAAAACCAAAACCTATAGTAAATTAAGTTTGATTTCCATGAAGTTCTGTGTACCTTTAAAACTTGGTATGTGTTTTGTGGGAAGTCTATAATTCTTCAACAAAATGCTTAATTAACAACTTTTGAAACATTCATAATATATTTCCATTGAATTCATGAGGCTGTATGGGTACCAACTGCTGGCTAATTTAGAAGAATATGTTTGCTTCCACTTCCCAAAATGCTGTATGCAACCTAGTGGATAATCCTAGATGCAGATGATGCCATTACTAGTCTTGCTATTGTTATTTACATTACAAGGATTATATATTTTTCCTTTTTTTATATTTTTCTTCTATTATGTTTTCTTCACATTTATTCAACACAGAGGAATAAAATGTCCACTTTACCATTGGAGTATTTTTGTTCAATAGGTTGGAAAAGACCTCTAGAATCATTGAGTATAACCATAAGCCTAACCTCTTAATGGCTATCCTTGCTATGCACACAGATAGAAGCATTTGGAAGAGCTTTTTACAAGTTACAACCTCTGAGATGCGCTCAAACCACATTCTTCAATGTGCTCCCCCAGATGCCCTCATGTTGTGCTAGGAGAAGTTTAGACTGAAAATTAGGAAATATTTTTTCACTGGAAGAGTGGCCAGGCATTGGAATAGGCTGCCCAGGGAAGTGGTGTAATTGCCATCCCTGGAAGATGTGTAGATTTGACCCATGGGGATATGGCTTATTGGTCAACATTGGTTTAACCATTGGATCTTGTAGATCTTTTACAACCTTAATGATTCCATGATTCTTTGATTCTATGGTCTTGGCTCTTGACTTCCTCAGAGGTAAGAGACATCATGTGTGGTTGGGGTTCAGAGAAAAATTCCCTTTTCTTATCACCCTCGTGCATTTTTGTGCTAAGAGGAAGAACTTGGTAGAGGGATATTTATAGAGGAAAATACTTTCTTGTTTAGAAAATATGGGTGATCAGGAAAAGCAAAGATATGAAGAGGGGAAGAGATGCTATGAAGGAGCTCTGTTTGCAAGTTAAGCTGTGTTGACTGAGTACATGGAAAGTAGGGAAAGAAGTGATTGACATGGTATGACTAAGACGAGGCCTCTTAAAGGAGTGACCAATTTCCAAATGAAACAAAAAAATAAGCCCATGTTTGGCCCTTTTTGTGAAATTTATTGCTGCAGGGCTTCCCATCCACCAGCAAGTCACAAACCCATAGAACTCTAAATCTCAGTAATTAACTCCATTTGTGAAAGGGGAAGGGAGAGGAGTAAAGTGGAAAAGAAAAAAAATCAGTGCACAAACTTATAGAAAACATTTAGGAGAGAGATAGAAACTATAGGAGACTGCAATTCAACTGATACCAAAAATCCAGGATCATGTCTAAGCTTTTTCAGCTGAATGTCTGATCTGCATTACTGTGCTCTGAGAAGGGCTTCCCTTACCTTTGGGATAAGATTTAAAACTCAGAGGCCAAGATATTGACACTGAGCTGCAAGGAAAAGTCTTTCTGTTATGGATAACTTCCAAAATACCTAACACGGACTCTGTCCTTTTGATTGGCTCCAGGATCACCCTTAGGTAAGCATTTTCAGGAGAAGGTGGAGACAAGCAGTTGTGTACATGCTTTGAACTCTCTATGAGAGAGAGAGATATGTTGCTAAGGATTAAGGCTACCTGTAATAGGGTGCAAGGGCACTATTGGCAGCTATTTCCAGTATGGGTTTCTCGTATTCTTACACAGGGAAAAGTTTAAAATGGCTACCTATGAAAGAAAATCTTCACAGTACATGGCTTGGGGAGGTAGTGAAGAGCCTTTAGTGAATTACACTAACCCTAATGTTTCCTTTTAGAGAGATGATTATAGGTGTTACTCTGGAAATGCTACTACACAGATACTGGAATCCATTTATTGTCTCTCACATGTAACAACACCTGTGGAATAGAGATAACCTATATTATTGCTAACGAAAACAGGGAAAAATATTCCTGTGGTACCAAACAGCTACAGAGGAAGCAGCTGACCGCTGCTCAGTGGTCACCAGGGTAACAATGTGGGGATGTTTCTTACAAGTTGTTTCAACTAGTGAAAGAGAGAGAATAAAAAAAAAGGGTTGTTATGCCAGTGTCTTTTGAAACATTTCATCAAGAGCAATGTTGGAAGCACTACGGACATCATCCTTCAATCCCAGAAGGCTCCAGCCTCACTTTATATGACAGTCTCCATCAGTGCTCAGATAATGGGATAAAGCCTTTCTCAGATTTTATCCCATTATCAAGAGGTTATTTTCCCCCTAAATTTCCTTAGCCTGCTACACATCTGTCAACATAACATTTTCTATATATCTTAATATAATATATATAAATATTGATGTAAAATTATTATTTTATAATTATTTTTTATTTTTCAATTGTTTATTATTTAGTGGGGAGCACTGCTCTGGTACTGGATTTAGACCTGAGATGCTGTGTTATGCAATGTTTCAAATCTATGTTGCCTCCCTTCCCCACGCTTCCAATCTCCCAAAGGAAATATCCTGCTAATACTTGAGAAAGGCTTAGTCTGGGACCAGCTGCAGATTGTTGGTTGCTGGTTCTGAGTACAAGGCAAACAGGAGAGGATTATACAGCTGAATGAGCAGTAGTGATAAGAGAAATTCAGGATGAAAAAATGCCTTATTCCTGGAAAGCCAGGCAACATCTGAGGCTGCAGATAGACTGTTGGTATAAGAATCTGACTGAGCAGAGAGAAACAAGTAACAATAATTTGGAAACTGTCTGCTGTCCCTAACTGCTAATACATTCTTCCATGTCAACTTGACACAGAATAATCTTTAGCTACAGTGTTCTGCATGAATATGGTACTGGTCTGAAAAATATGTGGGTGTCTGAATGAGAGCAAGAGAAATAGAACCTATTTGTGCATCCCAGTGAAAGCTGGTCCGAAAAAAGCAGTGTAATGTAAGGACTGTCTGCAATTTGATCATGCGTTTTGAAGAAAAATGAACACACTGTTACAGGAGATGGGTGATGTGAGCCTTCCACCAATGATGCCCTCACCCTGCCTGCTGCTTGCTCATAAAACCTCAGCCAAGTGCTCCGATCACAGGAATGAGCGCTTCAAACATCCGCTGAGCATCTGCAGGATGGTGTTTGCATGTACATTTCAGCACTTTGGGGCCCAGAGCACATACTTAATATTTGGCTTGAGAGACAGAGTGCTGTTACCTTTCCTGTATTGGGGTTGACAGCTGCATCTATAAAACTGCCCAGACAACTGATCAGTGGAGTGATTTAATCATCTAGGGACACAGTCAGCAGCAGGCAGGGAAAATTCATGCAGAGGCCTTGACCAGCCCTTTAGAAAAACATATGAATCCCAGAGCCTCAAGGAAACCGCCTGAATCTGGTCCACCTCAGAAAACTCTTAAGAGTTTCCTTAACTCTCTTCCATTTCCTTGTGAGCATTGACCAACAATTCTGTTTGGATAGGGTGGCCCAGAGAGGATTTTTACTTCTTTCTCTTATACTGGGAAATATCTCATCATAGAATCATAGAATCATAGAATCATAGAATCATAGAATCATAGAATCATAGAATGGCTTGGATTGGAAGGGACCATAGAGATCCTCTAGTTTCAACCCTTCTGGCCACGGGCAGGGACATCTTCCACTGTATCAGGTTGTTCAAAGCCCCATGCATCTTGGCCTCGAACATTTTCAAGCATGGGGCAACCACAACTTCTCTGGGCAACCTGTACCAGCATGTCACAACTGTCTGCATAAAGAACTTCTTCCTAACATCTAATCTAAATCTCCCATCTTTTAGTTTAAAACTGTTTCTCTTTGTCCTATCTCATCATTATATGTTCAAGTTTCTGTTATATTGCAAAGAATTGAGGAGTTTTTTGCAAAGAACTGAGGAGTTTTTTGATGTTCCTGGCTTGCAGATAGCAGCTAAAACATAGGAAACCTCATCAAATGAATATCACATAAAATGAAAAAAGAAACTGGCAGAAAATCTATAGAAGTGAAGTACCAAGCCGTACAGATTCAGGCAGGAATTTAGGACTTAGTCATAAGGAAAGTGAAAGGCAGAAAGGACGTTAAAATTCAGCAAACTGGAAATTGCCATGAGCGTCATGAAACAGAGCTCACTATTATTTTGATGTGAAAATATATCTAATCTGGACAACACATTGATGTTATTCTTATTTTTTGATTGTGATGCATCTGATCTAAAGCATGTGTTACTGGTATTATAACTGTTCAGCCTGCCTGGGTGATAAACTAGCTGGCAGCAGACAGAGCTGATAGTTCTGGTCTAAAAGGCACTTCTGTTCATTTCATCATGTCCAGACTTTTAGTAGTTAGCAAACAAACCCTGACTCTGACGCAGCTGGTGGTACTGTCATTATTATGGTCCTTAAGCTACATTGTAACTATCTGGAAAGCAATCCCTGTAATCTGATAAGGCTTATATTTCAGCACCTATTTTACCTCTGTCTCTCCTCAAAATGGAAACAATTGAGACCTCTCCTGCACCCTAGTTTTGTATCACTGGTGAGCACCAAACATTTTCATTATGGAGATGATAGTGCAAGAGATGCAGGGAGGGTCCCAGAGACCACCACGCCAAAACTTCATTGGAGAAAATGAGAGGTGATGACCTGTGTCCCCAGCAGGGAGCTCAGGAAGGATGCTGAGGGATCCTGCTCAGACTATAAGCCAGTGCCAAAAGGCTTTGGAGAGCCCCAGTTGCCCAATGCAATAATCTTAGGAGCCATAAGCAAAACCCCAAATACAGTATTTGAAGGCAAGTCAGCTTTTGCCTGCCTTCCCCCAAGGATGGATTCCTGGTAGCTTGTCTTTACACGGCTTTTGAAATAGAAATGCTTTGCTTCTTATAATATGAACCATATCTGTGCCCAAGCATTCAATTACTGATCTGCTCACACACAGGTTGTGTGTGATGAAAGAGAGTTGAAGCAGAGAGCCTGCTTTATCTTGCCCAGCTTACTTCTATGCATTGTAATTATTTCTGTATTTATTAATGTATTTATTTATATATTTGAAAATACCCTGATGAATAAAAAGGTACATATTTGAGTTTTCTGCTGAATCGTTCTTTCCATCTCCCTTAAGACTCCCTTTGAAGCCTGCATTTATTTTTCCCAGTATACTATTCCCATGACTTGCCCATACACCTGTCCATGGCACTCCAGGCACCCCTGCTTGTGCAGTCTGTGGTTGCCTGTGCAAGATAATCCTATGCACAACAGCAGTCCTGTAAAATTATCCCAGTCTTTCCATATTTTATATTCCTTGTCAATTGGCTTCTGCTCATGAGTCTTCTGGCTTCATGACTGCCAAAACAGAATAGTTTCAGCTTTTGGTTGCTATCTCTTCCCATTCTCTGGTTCAAGCAGAAGTAGTTTTGGAAGGATTTGTTAAACATAACTTATCTTTTTTTCTCAAATAGGCACAGCAGATAATCCATCAAACACCAGACACAGATTGTGTGACTGACTCCCACAAGCTCATGTTTGTCTATAGCCATTTTCTTTAAAAAGAAGCACAGCCACACTAAATGGCTGTTTAATTATTTACAAGAGACAATTTCATATTCTTTCCTATGCCACACAGAAATTTCACCCATTTCACCTGGCTTGTGATTTAAAAGCACAGTATAAGTAAACTTTAACTTTTTGACTTCTATGTGAAAACTATAAGACTCATGGCAAGGCTTGGTAGGATATGTCTTCAGAGATCTACAACATAGGCTTCAAGCATAAAACAAGGAATGGCATAGGGAAGGTAAAATACATTTCAAAGTATTTTAGCACATACAAAAGAAATAAAGAAGAAAACTTAGAAATTAAAAGGAGTCAGCAAGCATGTAGTATAAGGAGGATATGCAGCCTGTGAAATACATTGCAGGGAGCAATGGGAGTGGGGATAAAGATGGGCTCCCTGGCTGGGGGCATGCCTTAACCACCTTCTGAATGAGTACTGGGATGAGACTGATCTGTGTGCATACTTTCCTTCTTTTTGGATACAAAGCTTCTGGTTTAGGGTATAATCTTAGGCATTAGCTGCTAGAATAAAATGAGTTTTACAGTCAGAGATTTCTGATATTTTTCTCAAAGGCAGCATGTGTCTGATACTGCCAGAGAACCCATTCTGGATATAATGAGTCACTGGTCTGACCCAGAGCAGAAACTTCTTTGTACCAAAAGCGATGTATTTATGTATGATTTCATAATTATTTCTCCTGCTCACCCTGCAGATCCTGCCTTCGTTTTGACTGTGCTTGATAAGGTATGGATACAGTCAGGCTTATCCTGTCTTGTGGCTCCTCTCACCAGATAACAACATGAGGAATTCCAGCACGGGGAAAAAAAGGAGAGTAATATTTTCAGAGAAACATAGAATCACAGAATGGTTTGGATCTTAAAGGATCTTAAAGGAAAGGATCTTAAAGATCATCTAGCTCCACCCACTAGATCCAATTGCTCAAGGCCTCATCTGACCTTGCCTTGAACACTTCCAGGGATGGGGCATCCACATCTTCCCTGAGCAACCTGTTCCTTACTAAACAATTTTCTCCTAACATCTAGTCTAACTCTGTCCTCTTTTAGTTTAAAACCATTCCTCCTTGTCCTATCACTATCTTCTCAGGTAAAAGTCACTCTCAATTTTTTATAAGCCCTCTTTAATTACTGAAAGGACACAGTCCTAACATATATGCAGAAGTATACCCAGTTCAAGGCTCCTTTCAGACTAATATCCAATCTTTAGTTGTGTCTTTCACAATCTAGATTGTTTGTCACAGAAAGTAGATGACACCTGACAAGACAAAAAACAAACAAACAAACAAAAAACCAACCAACCAAACAAACAAAAAAAACCCAAAACCACAAAAAAAAACAAAAGCAAAGCAAGCAAAACACAAACACAACACAAAAAAAAAAATAAAAAACAAACAAACAAACCCCCCAAAAGAACAAACAAAACCACAAAAAACCCCACAACAATTACAGAATTACCAGCTATTCCAGCTACAGCTGCCAAAATCCACTAGCAAAATAAGGTTAATCCCTGAGTTCAGAGTGACAGGTTAAATTTCAGGAAAAACAAGCCCTCCTATGTTCTTTGACTAAAAAAAAGCCTGCAATGATGTTCAGAATAAATATTGCCAGCAATATGAAGTGTATGTTCCCCGCTCTTGCTAAGTCGGTGAAGCTGCCAGGCAGACATGTACAGATTCAACTGAGCATGGAAAATGGACACTGTCATGGTGATGGCTCAGTATCTGAAAAAAGAACTTTTTCCACTTAAAAGCTAGCTGTTTCATATTGATTTCAGCAGATTTAAGGAATAAATCAAATGAATTTAGTGGAGGAGAATGAATGACTTTTGAATATATTATATTGCTAAGTCTCAGCCAAGACACCTTGTTCCCTTATGCCATTGCTTACATCCAGAGGGCACAGGAAGTGGAAAACAGTCACAGACAGTAACAACAGCTTTTACACTTGTTTTGCAGCATTTTAAACTATCTCCACAAGGGCGAGTTTGTAAGTAACAAAGCTCACATTCTGAATCTGTCTATTGATTTCACAGTAACTCATCTTTGAAAAAATAAGGAATTTACAGAAGGTAATAGACTATATTTCTGCAAATGCCCACACCTCTGCTTTATGGGAAGAAGAAAGAAATTACTAGCAAGTAATGTGTGGTAACTAATGTACCTAAAGAAAGGGGAGATTGTGCCTCATATGCACACATGAACCAGCAGTGTGTGGAGATCAGGACATAATTTTGTTTCACAGTGTTCTAAAGCATCATGCTGTGAAAACAGTTGTTTACATATCTAAAAGTTTCAACTTAGTTTTTCTTATAGTTTCTGTAGAATTCAGTCTACTCCTGTGTGTAGTAACACTTAGCTACTTGACAGAGTGATAGGTATGTTGGGAAGCTTTGATGATACTGAAGTTTGTTGGTGGCAGTGGATCAGAGGAGATGCCCGGGCCCTGTTGCCTGATGTGCCCAGAGACCATCAGGCACACAACGTTCAGGAAATGGGTGGCTCAGGGGGTGAGCTCACTGATTTTTAAGCTGTCTTTGGCATGCATTAAAGCAGCCCGAGGACTGTTTTAAACAACTCCAATTGGGAATAAGCCAAATGCAGTAGTATTCTGGCCAAGTCTCGGCACTCCTTTCTCCAGGGCCAGACAGGATTGTTGGTATATTAACAGGGTTCATTGACTGCATGCCAGCAAGCGATGTTATAACGCCAAGAAAAATCTCAGCTGGTGAGATCTGAAGACCTTCCAGGCTTTAAGCATTGCTATATGAAGTTTATCTGAAAAAAAAGTCCTGAATTTGTGAGGTTCTGGATATCATTTTAAAAATGAGAAAAAGAAGGCAGAAGCAAAAGAGAGCAAAGGGAAAGCACTAGGAAAGTTCAATAACAATAAGCCTTGACACTTGGAAAAAATAGAATCACAGAATCTTAGAATCATTTATGTTGGAAAAGACCTCTAAGACCATTGAATCCAACTGCTAACCTAGCACTGCCAAGCCCACCACTAAACCATGTCCCCAAGTGCCACATCTGCGTATCTTTTAAATACCTCCAGGGAAAATGACTCCACCATTTCCCTGGGAAGCCTCTTCCAATGCTTAACAACCCTTTTGATGAAGAATTTTTTTCCTAATATCCAATCTAAACCTTCCCTGGCATAGCTTGGTGCTGTTTCCTCTTGTTCTATCGCTTGTTACTTGGGAGAAGAGACCCACCTGGCCACAACATCCTTTTAGATAGCTGTAGAACAATATGGTCCCCCTTGAGTCTCCTTTTCTTCTGACTAAACACCCTCAGCCCTCTCAGCTGCTCACCATCAGACTTGTGCTTTCAGATCCTTCATCACCAGGAGAGCTTGTGAAGAGCTGTGAAGCCACTTTGGAATAGCACTGGCTTGGAAAGAAGACCAGTAAGGCCATCCAAAAGCCAACCAAGACAAAAAAGAAAATACAATTGAAAAGCTGAGCCTGCTCAGGTTCTTCAGGTCCCCATAATCTCTTAGCTGCTCTGTGGGGTTATGCTTAAAACTAGATCCTCTCCTTGCTTTAGATCAACCTCAAACCAGAACATTTCAAACCAGAAAAGTTAATGCCTTGAAGATCTCAGATTTTAAAATATTTTGGCAGAATGCAGAAAGAGATGCCTGGTGGTCAAGTTCCATCCTAAAAGTGCCTTGGATTTTGCAGTATATTCATTCCTAGAGATCTCCACTCTTTGCTAGTCTCTGTTTCCTTCCTTAGTCTTTTTATTGGAGAGCTATTATGTCACCCTGCCCCTAAATCAAGAAATATCTGACTAGTAGCAACTCCAACGACATTGATGACCAGTTTGTTTGTATCTAGCCTAAATAATTATAAAAAGCAAGAAGGGAAAAGGATATTTTGTATATGCTGCAATCGTATCTCATATCTACCTTCAAGTTGTTAAGCAAATTAACTGGTTTAGTCCCTTCTAATAAAATATGTTCCCTGTTCTCTCTCTATCTGTCTTGCTCTTCTTTGCACCTGTGTTTGTCTTTAGGGAAATACAAGATTTCAGCAACTAAACATCCTATTATCTATCTTTTCAGATACTCCTATTATAGGTCATAGGATACAGGTTACTAGTACCTGAGCACTTGTACCCTTACAGTCATTGATAGTTATGCAATATTCTTTGTTTTAATTTTAATATTGCCTTGATGTTTTTGCCACTTAACTAGTTCCTATAGTTTCCTTTATTCATTATTGCTTTGGCAGACTTAATTATTTGAACTTTTTTCTGCAGTTTAGTACATTTCTCATCACCACCATCAGCATCACCACTTTGGTTATTATTACTGTTGTTGTCATTATTATTTCAAAAGGCCCTCCCTCTTACCAACTTTTGATTAATTATGACAGAGAGATGGCACTTATGGGAGCTGGTGCTCCAACTCTTCCTGGTAATGCCAGCACTGAACAGAGGATGGTTATTTTAAAAATCTGCAGCATGAAAAAGTAAGGGCATGTTACATCATCTAAAGGGCTTCTTCAAGGAACAGATTTTTAAGGACTGTGCTAACTAACATTGGCAATTGGCATTAGAGGTAAACAATTTTGTTTAATTCTGAATGAGAAATGTCCTCTAAGAGTACCTTCTGGTGAAGACCATAATTATAACTGGTATTATTTCATATATATTTTGACCATTAACACACTTTTTTTCCCAACACCAGACAATATCTCAAATAGATGTCCATTCCTTTACCACATTCTCTTTGAATTATCACTTTCTTTCTCCCTGTGCTCAGTGGGAGTTAAAATGGGACCTGGTTCAGCCCTGGAGGATTTAGTAGCTTTGTGATAATTTACTGAACAGTTTCTGGGAGCTTGGTGCAAATTGAAACCTGTGCCTCTCAGGAAAGAGATATCTGAGGGGCCACTGTGCTCCTTGGGTAATGAAGGAAGCCAAACCTCAGTTTTATGTCAGAGAATTATTCTCATTTTTTGAGGTTTCATTTTCAAGTTCTGTGCTCTACCTTTTCACTTTCTTCATGTACTTTTTGTCACTGAGTGGAACTGATTTCCAAGCTAGAAGCCAGATCTTGAGTTGGTCTGCATGGCTGACTGATGCTGTATGTTTTATTAGACTTATCCCTAATAATTTTGCACCCACATGACCCTTGAAGGAATCCTCAGGAACAGTGTGGCCAACAGGTCCAGGGAAGTGATTCTTCCCCTGTACTCAGCACTGGTGAGGCCACACCTGGATTACTGTGTCCAGTTCTGGGCCCCTCAGTTCAGGAAGGATATTGAGGTGCTGGAGCAGGTCCAGAGAAGAACAAGGCTGGTGAAGGGACTTGAGCACAAGTCCTATGAGGAGAGGCTGAGGGAGCTGGGGTTGTTTAGCCTGGAGAAGAGGAAACTCAGGGGAGACCTCATCACTCTCTACAACTACGTGGAAGGAGATCGTAGCCAGGTGGGGGTTGGTCTCTTCTCTCAGGCAGCTATCAATAAGACAAGAGGGCATGGTCTTAAGCTCTGCCAGGGGAGGTTTATGTTAGATATTAGGAAGAAATTCTTTACAGAGAGGGTAATCAGACATTGGAATGGGCTACCCAGGAAAGTGGATTCTCCGTCCCTGGAGGTTTTTAAGATGAGACTGGATGTAGCACTTAGTGCCATGGTCTAGTAACCATGGTGGTGGTGGATCAAGGGTTGAACTTGATGATCTCAGAGGTCCTTTCCAACCCGGCTGATTCTATGATTCTATGTTTCTACGATCATTACCTATAAAATGTCCTCCTGCATGTGCCTCCTGTCCATTTTCCCTTGTAAATATACTGCTAACAGTGTATCATTAGTCTCTCCCACAAAGATGTTCAATCATGTTTAAAACTCCAAATCATAAAGAGTCAACTTCATTGCCTGTTTTTATGATGACTCAGTCTCCCAAACTCCCATTTTGCAGATCTAAGCTCCACGCATCGGTATTTTGCAATTCTCCAGTATTTTAAACTTGTTCGGGAGTATATATAGTCTTCTCTTCACATGTTATTCATAAATGGTCCTCCTAATGGAACTGGTCAGGAATTCTCAGTAATTAAGTGGGTACTGTTGTCCCTGAAAGCTCTTTTGGCTTGACCCATATCTGGCAGGTAATTCAATAGTCATGTTATTGTGAGACTTTATGGCACAGCAGTAAAGTACCCTTCCAACACATCAATGTTATGTGACAAAGTGGTGATTTAGAATAGTTTAAAAAATACCAGTCCTAAGGTTTTATAATTTTTCGCGCTTAATCAGCATTATTCTTACACGTAGATGTCTAGATCAGTCAGCTTTCTCTGGTTTCCTGGAAAAGATGAACCACTGGCAGTAAAATAGCTACTTCTATGTCTTCCTAGAAATGCTGGTTGAAGGAGATCTTTGTAGGTCATTTGCTGAACTTCTCACCCAGACTGGGACTATCACCAACACCAGATCAAGTCAGCCATGACTTTAGGCAAATGTAGAGAACTCTGAGGATTGGGATTCCATATCCACACTGGATAACTCCTTTTTTTCACCCACTTCTTTCAAAAAATTGTAGGCTGCTATGGAATATCTCTTTTGTCTTCTCTTTGTCAGATTAAACAAACCCAGTTCTCACAAACTCTCCCCATAAATCACTTTCCCTGGCCAGTAATAATCTTGGCAGCTCTCTGCAGCATCCCCTCCAATTTCTCCCCTTGAATTAGGGAGGTCCTAAAGTGGACCCATTATTCCAAGTGTGGCCTCATTGGGACTAAATAAAAGAAGATACAAAATTCTTTTATTGTGCTGTCCTAATGGAGCAGTTTTGGTGTATTCCTGATGCAAATACACTGATCCATGTTCAGTCTGGTATCCACAAAAACCACTTAGAGTTTTTTTAGCACCCTCCATTCATATTACTTGAATTGTGCCTGCTGTAGTCTGGTCACAACTCAATTATTTGATTCATTATTTGATTTTTTTGGTCTAGTGGAGTACAATATGATAACTTCTGTTTTCATTCTGGAGAACAATATGATAATTTCTGTTTTCATTATGGATGTTGCTTCCCTTAGCCTTCTCCTGATTTATTTTTTTCTGATAGTCTCAGTTCTCTTCTAGACACTCCTTTATTTGTTCCTGTATGGCATTAAACAAAGCCATCAGTCTTCAGATTTAAGGATTTTCATGGCTTACCACTGACTAGGAGATGGTCTCAGTTACCAGCTAAAGAAGTCCACCCTCAGAAGTTACATGCAATACTTTCAAAAAGACATCTTGGAACTTTTCACCCGGTGTTTTGCATGAGTGGAAAGATTTAATTGCAAACCTCTATATTGTATAATAACTATTTTTATGTGTATACAAAACTACACTATAAAGATATAAATATATTTAATATGACAGCAATCTCAGATAGATTGACAGTTAGCTCAAATACTGTCTATGATGACTGTTGAGGATGTCAGATTGAAAACCTTGTGTAGTTCTGGGTCTCACTCCTCTGTAGCTCCTCTCTGATTTCTTGTTTCATCCTGAGACAATAAGCACTGTAGTCAGAAGGTGATTTTTTTTCTGTGTGTATTTAGACACTGACTAATACAATTTAACCTGCTTCTTGAGCAGGTGTCCAGTCATTATCATCATAATAATGATAATGATAATAATAAAACTAAACAAGTGTAATTTTATCAGACTCCTGAGCTTGGTTATCTGAAAATTAATTGTTCAAAATACTTAATATCTAGCTTACATTCCGTCTGGTTTTTCTTTGCCATATGTAAGCCAGGGATAAAATACTTATCTGCTTCCCTGTAGAGTAAATATATTAAATGGTGCTTTTATATACCATAAAGACAAGTTCTTATAACTAAGAATGCAAATGAGATAGCCTTTTGCACATTAAGAGATGTAGGCCAGCCAATTCTTCCGTAACATTAAGAGACAAAACTACTTCCAACTCTTCCTGAAGTTGAGCCACAGATGTAAAAACTTGCACACTCCTTAGAGAAGTTAAAAGAAGCAAAAACAACACAGAGTATTCCAAATTTTTATTTAGATAATTCTGATTTTTATTTAGATTCTGCAAACAAGCCAAATACAGGACATGTTGCATCAGTTTTTCCATCTCTGTTTAACTGAATGGGGCCTACAAGACATCTGGAGAGGAACTGTTTACAAGAGCATTTAGTGACAAGAAAAGGGGGAATAGCTTTAAAGTGACAGAGGGCATGTTTAGACTGAATAATAGTAATAAATTCTTTACTGTGAGGGTGGTGAGGCACTGGCAAAAGTCTCCCAGAGAAGCTATGAGTGTACCATCCTCAAAAGTGTTCAAGAGCAGGTTGTATGTGGCCCTGAAAATTTGGTCTAGTTGGAGGAGAGGCAGGGGGTTTGGAGCTAGATGATCTTTAAGGTCCCTTCCAACCCAAACCATTCCAAGGTTCTATAACTGGTTCTAAACATTGGTTTTCCTTCATGAAACCCAAATTGCCCATCACAGTATATATACAATACTTTCAAAGCAAGTATGCAGCCTAAAGGGGATAGAAACCTGCTAGAAATGTCAAGAAAGCTAGAAGGGGGAATGTGGGTAACTGGTATTTTGTGGAGTTTGTAATAAAATACAGCCTTAACTCTTTTAAAGTTTTTTTTTACCCAAAGTTTTCTTAATTTCTTTAGACTTAACTTCAGCCTTCAAACACCTCTGTAAAGTAAATAAACACTAGAGATCATAGAATCATAGAATATGTTGAGTTGGAGGGCACCCACGAGGATCGTCAAGCCCAACTCCTAACCCTGTGCAGAACGCTCCAAGAATCACACCACGTGCCTGAGAGTGTTGCCCAAACACTTATTTAACTCAGACAAGCTTGGTGCTGTGACCACTTCTCTGAGAAGCCTGTTCCAGTGCCCAATCACCCTCTGAGTGAAAATCCTATTCCTTACATCTAACCTAAACCTTTCCCAATTCAGCTTTATGTCATTTCCTTGAGTCTTGTCACTGATCATGAGAGTACTACTTCCTCTCCTTCCCCTCACAAGGGAGTTGTAGACTGCATGAGGCCTCTTCTCAGTCTCCTCCAGGCTGAACAGACCAAATGACCTCAGCCGCTCCTCATGAGACTTCCCCTCCAGACCCCTCACCACCACTGTGGCCCTCCTCTGGATGCTGTCCAATAGCTTAATGTCTTTTTTTGTATTGTTGTGGCCTAAACAGCAAACAATATTCATGGTGAGACTTCACCAGTGCAAAGTAGAGTAGGACAATCACCCCCCTTGACCAGCTGGCAATGCTGTGCTTAATGCACCCCAGGACATGGTTGGCTCTCCTGGCTGCCAGGGCACTGATGACTCATATTCAACTTGCCACGCGAATAATATTTTAAAAACTGCCTTAAGGAAAATTTGGTATTTCAGTATTTGTTCATATCTTGAAATGTGAGCTGAGATAAACAAACAAAAAACTATTCTCAAGGATCAGAAAGCTCAAAAAAAAAAAAAAGATCACAGTTTGTAAATGTGTGATTTCCTGCCACATTTCCTCACCTGCTTTCAGAAGAATATGGTTGGACTCAATGAACTTAGAGGCCTTTTCCAACTTAATGATTCTATAATTCTATAGAAATCATAAATTTTTCAGTCCAGGAGTCCAACACATTCCTTTTTAAGTCACAGTCTTTAAGTAAGAACGATGTCATGTCTAATACCAATTTTTTAATTACAAAAAAGTCGTATCTTTTTAAGAAGAAAATAAATATTCCGGCTCTAAATTCTCCCCTAGCTCTAATCAATAAACTACATCTACTCGGTAGATGAGTTAACTGAGACTGTAACGATATCCTGATTTCACTTTCATTGACATAAAGTGAAAGTGACTCCCTTAGAATCAATTGAGTTACATCAGCATAAGGCACATTTAAAAAATGTTGGAACTGGGCTCAGATCTTACTTGCCAATAACCAAGAAATTGCTGATAAATCAGGATTGCAATTGAGGAACCCAGACTCACAGGTTATTACTTTAACTGTTGATCCAAGGCAGAACTCTTCAGATCTATTTCTTAATTATAGTTATGAAGTTTTATGTATCCAAGCACCTGCCTCCTGTGTAAAGAAGATAATTCCTTCTCAATCACACTGTTTAAAGATCTCTTCTACTCTCTTGTTATATAAACCTGTTTCACAGATTTTTTTTTCTTACCACAATCAAAATGTTTTTCAGTCTTAATCAGCAAGTAACATTTGGGAAAGCAGAAGCACAGTGACAGTGTTTCATACATGCCCAGGACATAAGAGGTAAAGTTTTTGAAAGCTAAAAACAAGCAATGTAAAGCATGAGAAAGCAGCTGTAACTGTCAGTTTAACATCAGTGACCATATTGTATTATTTGCTGTCATGATAGATTAGTTCAGCAGTGATATTTAAAGGTTTGAAAGGAGAAAGTTCTTATTTGGAAAGAATAGTTGTTAATTGTTCGTGTTTACAAACTGCCCACTGAAACTATGGCCATCCACAGCAGGAGTTGGGGGCAGGAGTGTTAGTGACTCCTGGGGTGGCAGAAGACACGGGGATCCACTCAGGGAGAGCAAAGCAGAGTTTCACCAGCCAGAGTTCATCCCATCAACCCCAGCTTGTCTCAGATGCAGCCTGGTGATGTCTGGGCAAGACTCACAAGCCCTAAAAATAAGCTGTTGATACTCAAACTGCCTATCAGGAACAGACCTTGGACTGTACCTGACCATCTGGGGTTGGTTGGACCGTGCAGGGCCCAGAGTGGGACTTAGTGATACTTGTGGATCCCTTCCAACTCAGGATATTCTATGATTCTGTGAGCAATGTCCAGTTGTTGCCTGGGATGAAGAACACGCTGAGAACAGAAGAGATCATTGCATGCCAGGTTCACGCCTGGTGAACAGTTGTACGCATGCAACCATGGTGTTTGCTGCCAGTCAGGTACGGGCTTAGGCTTGAGCTTGCCTAGGGGACCTTCACCACCTGCAAGGATGGTGATAGCTCATTCACAGGCTCAGCTCTGGGCCACTCCAGTATAAGTCCTCTTAAGGTGGTGCTCACCATGGGCAGATGGTCTTGAGGTAGCATCAGTGGTGTAAATACATCTCTGTCTTTGGCTGTATCTGTACACTCATCCTGTGTGGTGCTCTATCACAAATGTTAGGGCATCCCTAAAAAGGGGAAGATCTTCTTTCTGATATCTTATCCAAAATTTGCCCTGAATGACTAATGCGAAATATATAGCATGAGGGCAAATGATGCCCGGGTGTATGCGATAAGCAGTGATTTTGTTCTTTTAAAAAATTCAATACCAATTGCCAATTCAAATCAGTGTTGACATGCTTAATGCTGCTTTATTTAAAGATTATTTATCAAATTGATATGACTATGAAGTTTTTTTTCTTAAAGAACTGATCCCATAATCCAGCCAGCCCAGAACCTGTCCAGAAGTAAACCTTCAAAGCTCATTTTTATGATTGGTAAAAAAACTTGAAGTGCACTAGGAATAATTTAGCAGAACTTGTGATAAACATGTTCCAGACAGATGAGAAATCATATGAAATATCCAGAATTGTGGAACAGAATTCTGCTTCGATAAAAACTAAATAGTGTGTTCTTCTCTGCAGTATAGTTGTTAAGTAGGCTATTTGGCATTTTTTGATGTTTTACTTCTTCCCTGCTGTAGAAAACTACATTAACTTCCTTAGGACTCCATGAAAGGCAGTAGGAACTCATCCCTAAATGGAATGTTTTCCACTCTGAAGGCAGGGTCCCAAGTCTAACTGATGCAGTTACATCGTACTTCATGGGAGCCCTTTAACTGCCTCCTGATAATCACAGGCAGATATTCTGCCATGCATCCATCTTCTTCCTTCCTAAAAAGGTAGTAGTCATCCACAGAAAAAAAAATCATATGGAGTTTTGGAGAGCTTTAAAATACTGCATTCCACACGGAGTCTGTTATTATTCCTTCTCATCTGGCTTCAAGGTTTATATGCATTTAAAACAACCTTTGTCCTTTGCAAGGAACCTATTTTTGCTAGTAATTCACTCTGCCACACTGACCTTATTTGCTGATGGCATAATTTGTCTTGTAACCTTACATAAATACACTACATCAATAACATTTTCTCAAGGCTATTTTGCCCTGAACCACACAAGAGCAAATTGGTTATTTTTGTTTTCAGCAGAGAAACAGACACCATATAACTTCCTTTGTAAGGTTCTAATGTAAAGCAGGCATGCAGACAAGGTTTGTTTTGGTTTTATTGCTATATTTAAGATGAATACAAGGTGGTAAACTAGAGCATAAATTCAGGGGTTTTTTAAATCTACATTTGAACATGACCTTTTCCATTTTCATTCACTTTGCACAGAGGAATAATTTCCAAAGCAGTGTGGGAAGGAACAATTAAAGTTAAATGTTAATTTTCAAAAATGAGACCCAGTTTGCCTTCTAGTTTCTGAATTGCCTCTGGAATACAGTTCAGTCTCAGCCTCCTGGGAAAAGGTGTTGGGACAAACCACTGGTGTACAAAACAAGAAGGACAATAATAATTTGTAAAATCAGACTGGTCTTTCAAATGGTCAAGGCTTAAGGTAGGAGTATTCTCCTTCAAACTGTGTTTGCTATAATTTTCTTTATTGTAGGCTGTGGATTCCTACAAAGGGGCCAGATTCTGCACCCCAAGTGGCAAGAGCAGAAGACATTGGAGTCAGTCCTAGTGTTTCTGTACAGTAAGGGGAACCAGGTGATAGTTTCCTGTGTAATGTCACCAGCTTCAGTGTCTCCCTTCTTTGCTCTTGAAGTCTGCACCGTAAACTACCAACTGGCAATACCACACAGCAGTTTCCACTGTAATAGTCTTGTTTTAAAAGTTCCTGGCTTAGTCACAGTTTCCTCCCAGTGTGAGTACAGGACATCAGGACCAGAGTTGCACAAATTTTGCATCCTCTAAGCTGAGAGCATCTATCATGCAAATCTACTATGCTCTCAGTTTGATGTGTGCTTCCATGTGTGCAGCATTGGTTAAGATCAAGTCATGCCTGTGATCTACTGTCTGTGGCTGAGAGACCTCAGTCTCCGTAATATCTTAAGTTAAGCATACATAAGCTGTAAACCGTAGTCTTTAATAAAAGTTCAAATGATGTTTTAGCCAGAAATTGCAAAAGTGTGTGGTGTCCTGTAAAACAAACATTCAGTCCTGGCTTTGCAGTTTCTAATGACGGAAACTTTACCATGAAATTTAGAAAGCGATTTCACTGACTAATCATCTTCATTAATTTCTCTTTTTTTTTTCTGTGCTAAAGTTAAGTCATAGAGTCATAGAATCATAGAATGGTTTTGGTTGGAAGGGTTCTTAAAAATCATCTTACTGTGGGCAGAAATGCCACCTACTAGACGAGATTGCTCAAAACGCCATCCAGCCTAGCGCTGAACACTTCCAGGGATGGAGCATCCATAGTTTCTCTGGGAAACCTCTGCCAGTGTGTCCCCATCTCACAGTAAATAACTTTTACCTAATATGAAATCTAAACTTGTCCTCTGTCAGCTTAAAGTCATTACTGTTGAGGAATATTTTCAATGCAGAGAGCTCGGGGTGCAGCTGCAGTGCCAGCTGCAGGTTGAGCTCTGGGAGGCTGGAGCCCAAGACAATAGGCCATGAACAGCCTTTGGATAACAAAGGGCATGGGTACCTGTGTCATTGGCCAGGTGACCGGACATCAGAGATGGGCAGGAGCCAAAGATTTGTGATGAGGAGCGAAACTTTCAACATGCTTGAACGGTGAGGGTATAAAAGCCCAGGGGTTCCTTTGTTCAGGGTCCCTCCTCTTTGGCACCAGCTTGGGCAGTTTCTGTGTTACTATGTCATGAATAACTTGCTTTATGGAACACGACATCAGGGACTGCACTATGGGAAACCTGAGATCGAACAAGTAAGGAAACTTGGTCTGCCTGCATGTGAGTGTGGGGTGTGCAGAGATTCAGTGGGGTACCCATCAGGTCACTGGAGCCACCCACTGTGAAGGGGCTCCAGTCTCAGCAGTGAAAGTCTCTGGTGTTGGGAATGCAACTGCCAGAGAGTCTCATGAAAGTTTTCTTAACAATTTTCCTTGTCCCATCCCTACATGCCAGTCTTCTTGGCTTTGCAATATTGGTAATATTTTGCCTTAGTATTCTAGATTGAAAAGACTTCTGTTGAATTTCTGTTGTCCACACAGATACATAGAGACACCATCAAGTGACCCTGTAGTTTTCTCTTTGGAAAGATGAAATACCTCCTGCCTCCCAGGACACCACAATGCTATCCAGGTTTTAGTTACTTCCTCTGCTCCACACTCAATTCTTTGCAGGTTTATAGCATCTCGCAATGCACTGATGGCAGAAACGGACAAATTATTCCATGAATGGCTTCATTATTGTCAAATGCAGATATATTATAATCTCACAACTCCTACTCACTACTCCATATTTCTATGCATTATTTCTTTTTACTGCAGTGTCACCTGGGATCTCATTATTATTTGATTATCCACCATGGCCCTAAGTACTTTTCAGTGTCACTGTTTCCCAGGTTAGCAAACCTACATCATTACTGTAGCTTGAATTCTCTCTTCCTAAATACATGGTCCTTGGCCATAACGAAATAGATACTGTTTCACTGAAACCAAACTCTCTATAAGTTTTTCATTAACTGCTTCCACCCCTCTTCCGTCACAAACAGATTTTTCTCAGCACTAATGTAATTATCCCAGTCATTCTTAAAATTTCCAGATAACATAGAACAAGAAAGTCCTCTGATGAACTGAGGGGAAACAGAGGTACTCAGATACAATTTCTTATTAGTAATGATGTTTTCTTAATTATAGGTAAAGCATTTTTTAATATAATGTGCATATTTTTTTTTGGCTTTGAAGCTTTTGTCATTCAAATTCATGAAACAGGATTTCTCGTGATACCGGCTCAAATGTCTTGTAGAAATACAATACATTGCACTAACAATATGTAAACCTATCAAAATCAACATCTAAGCATAATGACAAAATCCATTTGCTGTAACACATGCCAAGTAGTTGCTTGTTTGGGGCTGTGGGTTTTTAATAAATTATTTATTAGTTCAGTTCTACATCTGCCATTCAGTCTCTTTGTTCACTGCAATATAGTATTTTTTTCTGATTTGGATTTACATCTTTACCTTTATAAGGAAAGAGCTGTTATTAGAAGATCTGTTTCATCCCAAGTGGCATTTTGCTTTGTTTTTACTTAATTTCCAAACAAATGTGTCGATTAGACAAAATCATTATTGTTTTCAAATAATTCTTACAATAACTCTAGATATACTTAACCTAGGTATGCTACTGATCCTGTGAGAAAAAGTGTTTTCTTTTACTTGTCCATTGTTTTGTCTTGGAAAAAATACCTCAAAACCTAATTGCATAAAGTAACTCTGAAAAATTACTCCTAAAATGAAAATGAAATATTGAAAGAACCGAAAAGCAAAGAAAAACAAACTATAAATTATATAAGATTTTGATATGAGTTGTTTGTATCTAGCAAAAAGTTTGTACCTATGAAAACAGATTTTCTGCAAGAAAATAGTGATTACTTTCAGAATCCTAAATACCTGAGTATTTTATCTGTATTCATACCTCAATAACTGAATCTAAATATTTTCAATGCTAAAGTGTCAAGTAAAGAATACTTATTAGAGAATTGATCACATTTTTAATAAATTTGATAACTCTATACAATTTCACCTAGAAAAAATATTTTTAGAACATCTAGTTATGTGAGCATTTTGACCCTTTATGTCATTATGAATTCCCTGTCTAAACACTGAGACGCCCCATTCTTCCCAACAAAATCTGTTGAGGAGCCAGGAATTTTGTTTCCTAAGGGAGCAGGGACTGTTCATTAAACATTCCTGTTCTCCACACCAGAAAAAAGTTTTGAATTTGACATATTTTTTTTTCTAAACCTATTTTTCTCTTCAAAAGCAGTACAGTGAGGTTGGAATTAATAACTTAACTGTATGTAACCCCTCTAAGTATGCCTCCATCTGAGATTATTGCCCTGACTACCGCTCACAGCCAATGGAGGTCCTTTCAGGGCACAACTCATCTGGCTGAGTTCAGACGTCTGTTTTAGGAGAGAAAAATTGCACTTTAGCAAGGTCTGATTTTCCCTCTGATGGGAAAAGCTGTCTGGGGTTACTGGCTCAAATGCAGCTATATCCACTGCACATATCTCACATTAGGCAAGGTGTTACATAGAGACCTACGGCTACATATAGTGCTATTTTTCTGGATCTCCTAAGCTTGGGAATGTCTTTCTGGCCTATGGGAGAAAAAAGGGCAATCTTACCTATCAAAGTCCACTAAGACTTTAATTAACATAGAAAACCAGTGTTTGTTATTAATTTTCTCTGGCTGTACCTATATCATAAAAGTTTTTATTGTGTGAGGGTGACCATAAGGATACTCATCATCCTTAAAATCCCTTTGTGTTACTCAGCTGTTGAAAGGAGATATAGTGCAAATAGGAATCAGCCTTAAGGTGGAAAAGTAGCTGTGGAAAACCATACCCCTGTAACAAATATGTCCTAAAGAATATTAAAAGACAATAATTGTGGTGTAAGACTGTGGAAGGTTTCTCACAGCAGAAAAATATTAGGAGTGGACAAAGTGCCTGAAGTTAAAAGTACGCAAATTCAAAGTAGAAAGAAATGAAATATATTTAACATGGAATTCAATTTATAATTCTAACAATGCTATGCCCAAATTGGATTTAAAGGGCATACTCCAGTATAATGAGAAGTCACTCAGTGAAGATATTACTAGATTGATTTCTATGGCATGTTTATGCAGATTATGGTGGGTGACCATACAATGATATCTTCCTTATGCAAAGTCCTATTCTTGCAGAAATCATTCATAGAATGCCCATGTTGTTCATTAGAAGCAGAATTACGGTGTTAGTCTCTATTATGCTATAACTAAATGCCTTGTAATATCTGGTTTCTCAGTCTCTGTGAGTTTTTTCCAGACCGTGTATAGTTTATGGATAGATTTATCTTATATTTTTGAGCTAATTTTGTATGCTGATACCTGAAGAGGGTGCTAGAATGTGAATACATAGAAATAGTTAATATTGCTAATAATACAGAAGCTGAGTTGAAGGGAAAAATAAGAGTTACTGAGCAGTATATTCTGCTTATTGCAAACAGTAAACTTACAGCATTATATAAAATGCAACTAACTACATATAATCTAAGCAAATTAAAATTCATTATTTAGTCTTCTGTCCACCTACTGAATGCACCAGTTGCTGAACTGCACACTTCTGGGATAACCTGAGACCTATATTTATAATTTAAAAAACAGTATACATTTCTGTGGGTTTTTTTGAATATTCACCACTTTGGAAGAAGAAGGAATTAGAACACATTAGCATACAGCAAAGCATGTGATTGTTTCTGTCTGTCATGTTGATTGGTATTTGTCTTCAAGCCCATGGAGATGGTTTCTCTTTTTGAACAGAACAAAAATGTTTTATGTTATGTTAAAAAACATCAGGTGTCCAGGGTTGCACTAAATAATCAGTTTTAAAACTGTTTGTGAGGAACAGATTTTTGAAAATAAAGCAGAGGAATTTCTACTTTCTTTACCTAAGGTGGTTTTTTGTTTGGGTTTGGTTGGTTATTGTTGTTTTTGTTTAAAAATGTTTTGTGGGTTCCTTTTTTCTTTTGTTGTGGTTTTTTTTTCAGTATATAGATATTTGAAATTCTACCATAAAGGTAATGTCAGGATTCTCTGAATCAGGACAGAATAACAATAAACCCCATCCATTTCTAGTGAAGGAGCTGGTTTACTTCCATGTAAACATGGAAAGTGGATTCTCTATTAACACAGTATTCATCATACCATTTGAACAGACTTTTTCTAAGTCCTTCATTATACTATATCTTGCAAGCCTTCCTTATGGAGGCAGGGGGAGCACAAAAAATGCCACCATTCTCTTTTTGTTCAATGTAATATTTGTAATGCCATTTGAACAGACTTTCTCCAAGTTGTGCATCACTTATGTATGTTGCAAGCTTTCCTACTGATGACAAGAAAAACAGAGTATTTTCTTTTACCTTGGTTTTCAAAGTAGTAGGTGGTTGTCCTTGAAATGCAGGCTCAACTCCTCTCTTTCTTTGTTTATGGATTATTGTTCCACATGGGAGCAATTTTAACAAGTTCTGATTGGACTGTAATCCAGAGTGAATTAAACCATGACTCCTACCCTGACTTTTGTAACATTAAGAAAAGAAATAGTGAACTCAAAGTAGCCAATCTGCTGTTCAATTGACTGTGTTTTTAACAGATTAATTCCATTTTGTTCTGTCATGGGAAAAGTCACATTGAAAAGCTATTGAGTTCGCATGCTGGGAGGACTGACAGGGTTCTCTGGCAGGTGATAACTAATAGGCAATATCAACAAATAGACAAAAGGGGATTTTAAAATAAATATAAAGGATAAACCAATGCAAAACCACCTCCATAAACCCCAAGATTTTAAATATGGGTCATTCCCACTCCTGTCAGAGCATCAGAGGGTCATAGAAAGGATGGTTGGAAGGGACTGTGGAAGCCATCTCCAAGCTCAGAGGGGACCATGGCCAGCACTGGACGAATGCAGCAAGGGTTTTGTTTAGCCATAATACCTCAGGTTCAGATAAGGGCAAATATTCTGGGCTACAGGATGGTGGCACTGTCTTCTTTACTCTGGCTAATTAAACATAAGTAAAAACAAACAAACAAACAAAAAACCCAAACAACAAAAAACCAACAAAACAAAACAAAACACAAAACAAAACAAAAACCAAAACCAAAAACAAACAAACAAAAAACAAACAAACAAACAAACAAAAAACAAAGATGAAAAAACCTTGTCCATGACATTTACCAGGTTGTGCTAAGTATCAATGCATTTTTTAAAGTAGGAGAATAAAACAAGAAAAAAAAATCTCCCCAGTGGTGGGGGGTTGGAATGAGATGATCTTGAAGGTCAATTCCAACCCAAACCTTTCTATAATTCTAAAAAAAAATAAATTAAATAATCTAGGTAATAGAAATTATTGTAGTTGGTACTTCATCTGATATTTGACTCATCTGTTTTGTTATTCTCTGCATTATGCTGGTGACTGAGAAGAATTTAGCTCTTATGCAGCATTCCATTAGTAATGATTATGGTTTTTTCTGTATAATGTTTTATAAACTTTATTACTACGTAAGTATTTTAAGTCAATGTCATCTATCTAGCTGTAAAATGATGAGGTGTATTGCAGAGAATCTTTTCCAAGTTTTTGTTAATTACTGCATAATAAGGAACTGAAATATGACATTTTAAAATATTTAAAGTGTGCTCTACAACAACCAACAGTGTTTCCTTTCAGATCCCACTTATTAGAGTGCTTTCCCTAAAACAGATAAAAAGTTAAGCTCTTCTGAGATATAGCTTTGATTCAATATAACCAATAATGGGAGATCTTGGAAGTGGTTGAAAGTGTAATGGAGTGCTAAAGAGCATAAAGCAAAATAGAGTATTTCAGAGTTTATTTCAAGAGAAATTCCTTATAAAATCTTACATATATGTAGAAATGCCTGTATCTCTTTGTCTTTTCCCTCCAGTCATAAAACTGAGGCTGCACAAATTAAAATACACTTTTACAATTTTTAAAATATTTTAACAAGGAATAGCAGAGCTAATTGAAATTGAAATAATGGTGGAGTTTGCATGAATACAAACGTGTTCTGTTATTATTGATAAAAATGCCATTTTATTACTGAATGGTGGTCTGCAGGAAAAATTAATGATTTTCTTTTGAAACTCCTCATATGCCTGGTGCAGAGCAAGCCTGCAGATGTTTCACCATCAGTTTCAAATTTCTTGCTGCATGAGTCAGGGAGAAATACTAGCTGTGTGGTACAAGTCAGCTGTGGAATAATACAGTGAAAGAACATTTTAAGAACCCCAGCTGAGGCAAAAGTGGCTATTGTGGGACCTGTGAAAGGCACTATGGCTATGTTTATTGCTACAATTAACATCTCACTTCTAAGACAATTCAGTGAGCCACAACTTGAGCAAAAAAATCTGCTCCTTCGGTAAGTTGCAAATCCCATGAGATCAGCATTCCATCAGTCAGGGCTGCTCTGTTAAAAAACCCTCCAAGAAATCAGCTGCAAGAAACCTGAAAGATATATTATGATGCTACATATTAATTTAACAGGTTGCTTAATAAGCTTTAAATAAACAAAGTTATCATGATAATTAGCATTTAGGGAAAAAGTATGTTCTTTGAATCTCTGAAGTTTTGAGACTGCTTAAAATTGCCTCAGACAAAGAAAAATATTTCACATTCGAACAATAGTGAATATTCTACTAGGAGGTAATCCAGCAGTCTAGAAAGCAGAATCCCAAGGTTAACTGATTTACCTAAGTTTTATGAAACAGTCTTAAAAAAACCAAAAAACCAAAAGGGCTCAATTTTTTTAAACTTGTTCTCTGTCATTGATGGTCATCACAAATTTAAACCAATGTAGTGGTTTCTGAAAATTCCTTCAAATTCAAACATGTATAGTTAACTGTTCATATACCCTGATAACATAAGTCTCCACTTGCTCTTCTAGATCCTTACAGATGCAGATGCACAGAATTTAAACTGAGATGTAGATGTCTAAGTTGGAGGATCTGGGGCTGCTGATCCTCCTTTGTTACCTAAGTATAATAGCAGTGTTGTTTCCTTCTCCAGTCTTACCAAGATCTGCATTTAAGAGGGTTTTGAAGTCCCGAGGTATTACAGTAATTTTGTAAGTATGTAGAATAGATAAAAATTGAATATAAGCAGTAAAGGTGTTTATAAAGTACACCATAATCTCTAAACAATCTATATAAACTTTTGGTTGAGAGATACAAAATAATTTATTACACCTATATATTACTTATATATTATTTGTCACTTGGTGTAGCCACACAGAAACTGCGTTCAAATTTTTCATTTAACTAAAGAAAAGAAAGGAGAACTATAATAATTTTCTGCATTAATATTTAGACATTTAAAAATTAAAAAGTAGTAATTTCTTGTTTTATGCAGTTATCAGATGCTGAGAAAGGATTTACCACTGAAAGTGGTTAGTGAGCATGGTGAGAAAGGAGCATAGGAGGAGAAAGAGTGAAGGGAATTTAGAGCTCCTTGGGAGAGATACTCTCACTTGAAAGCTAACGGTTGTGAAATTCTTTTCTTGCATTGAGTAGCAGTGTAATGATATCAAGAAACTGTAAGTGCAGTTCAATCTTTCTTGGATTTCTTATATGGGATATTTGGTCTCTTACTGTGATCTGTGGGCAGACAGCACTACTTCCATGCTCTTCATCCTGTGCTCTTGGGTGTCTCCTGGGATCTCTTCACTCCTTCTACAACCCCCATGAAAGTCAATTAAAAAGCAAACCTATTGGCACCAGACTTACCTTTGTGATAAGGTGACCCACGTCCCTACTGGAAAAACAAGCAAGGTGCTGAAAACTGAAAGATGTTGAAATTCATATCTCTGGTGAGAAAAAAAGTTAAAGGACTGTTTTTCATGCAGCATTAATTCTACAAAATTATGTGTAAAGGCTCAGATTATTCTTTGCCTTGAAATTTGTTGTCCTTCAGAGCAATCTGTATCACTTAAGGAACATTAGTACTATAAGACTAATCATCTTCCCTTTAACATTTTTGCCATCCCCATTTAGAACAATTCCCAGCCATGAAACAGACACCAGTCTTGTAGAAGTTAGAGGTTATATGTACAAAAATAATTGTAAAAATTACATTTTTTTTTTCTTTTATTGAGCCTGGACATCAAAGAAATTGTCACAGCTATGTTTAGGGATACAGGTAGTGGAAGCTGGTTTCTGAGATACTGCCATGAGGATCAAGTACCGTCATTTCTGTTGAGCCGGGTCTCTATTTTAGACTGCTACTTTCGAGATTGCATCTCTCCAGAAAAGCTGTATCACAGAATTTAAAAGCAGAGGCTTATACACAGACTACTTTAAAGCAGTTATAGCAGATCAATCTAGGACTTCACTTCAGTATTTCGAAAACATACACACTGGCAGTGTCTAAATGGCACAGCAGAATGCAGTGCTGGTAGTAGAGCAGATGCTGCTACTTCTTACCCTTCAGCTATGCTTCTTTAAATTTTATTAGAACATAATAAGCTCGACTAAAAATAAGCATTAATATGTCTGCATTAGTTAACAGCCTGGTAGGAATTCTAATTATTATTGAGTTTATCATGGAGTACTACAATATGCCCTTTCTTTAAATTTCTAGAGACCAGTTAAGCTGCAGATTGTTAGCTGTATAAATATTTGTTGATATTTAAGATGCATAATTCATTTGTTTTCCCCAAAAAGCTGTATAGCCTTTTTCGAAACACTGTTCAAATTCTGCTACTTTATTGAAATCTATGCTACTTAGCCGATTCGAGTTCATATAATAGATGAGGAGTTGTGAATTTGGGTAGACGAAGGTACATGATTAGGGAAGACAAATAGGGTAGACAAATAGTTGTGAATTTGGAGTTTGAAAGATAGCTCTGATAATATTTTTAAAAATTATTCTGGGATATTCGTTTAAGTATTGTGACTTTAATTTATATTTTTTAACCCAGCCTGTTTTAAAATATAAGACACAGAATTTGTACTAGATTAATCAATGTAAAAGTATGAGTTGCAATGCTTGCTCATTCAGGGGTTTTTTCCTCATAGGACACAGTGGAGATCCTTATATTTACGTATTTTACTATGCAGGTGTTGTCATAATTCAGTGAGTTATTACTGATGAGGATTAGATCAGAAACAAATAAATCATGCAAATTTCCACCTGGTTGACAAGCCAGGCAGTCTTTTTGGCTTCTGTAGTTTAACACATTCCACAGAAAAAAATGTGGCCATTAGCTACTGTTGCCTTATAAGTAATATTTGAATTAAAAACCATAAACAACACAACCTCAAATCACTGTTGGCGATTTTTTTTCTCTAATACTTTTAAGAGGTTTCCTTTTCCTTTTGGCCTTGGTTCATAAACTGTACTCCGTTTATAAAGATTAATTCAAAATATCATGTATATGTTGATTTTAATTTTATTCAAGCCTTACCACCCCTTTGACTAGTGCTACTACCTTAGTCTCCTAACCACTAGATTAGCTGCTGAGTTGCAATCTTCAGTGTGATCAGAGTCACTGTGCCCATGCCAGCATTTTCTGGTTTTCTCATGATGCCCTCTGAGGATTAGCTTTCTCTCTTATACCTGGAAATGTGTGATATAAAGCCTGTGGAGAGAAAAAAGTAGCCCCTGCAAAAAACCCTAACAGCTCCCCAGGATCATGTACAGCAGCCAGTATTGTATTTCAATATACTCTTTTGATATAAACATTACTTGTCAAAAATCTGAATATTTAATGTAGAAATAATATTAGTCTAGCTCTGACTTCTTAGCTTATTTGCTGTATTATCATGCGTTCACTCTCTGATTGCTGACCTTAATGGCTCTTTCCAGTTCAAAAATTATATTTTCATGTCTTTTACATCTTGTCTGGAAAAATATCAAATCATGACCTTTTTAAAAAATATATTTTAGCATATATGTCCTTTGTAAATAGAAACCATACAAAAGAACCCAAACCTAAATGAAACATCTCCCCATAACTGAGTAGAATACTTGTTTATTAGCTCTTGGACACTACTGGGCTTTCTTCTCTTTTGAGGGAAGTTTCATTAATACTTTCTTGCTCTTTATCTCCATATTAGCAAAGTATGGACCCAAAGCCTTGCTCCTTTTATGATAAATAGGAAAATTCACCAAAGACAAAAATGGAATGTGACATGAGTGGGGATGAATTACCAAAGGGAGGGAGAGAAGAAAAAATATCACCAAATATCCCTCTAATGAAACTTGTCATTTCCTAATGAAAGGAGTTGAAGGAATTTCTCGTTAAAAACTGTTTCCTCTATGCATGAACATATGAACTATTATTTAGGAGCAAAAGCATCTCCTCTGAATCTCACTTTTTAGACTCCAAGTTTAATTGCAATGTATTCAGATTCCTTACTATAAGCCACCGCTTGGATGTTATTTCTCTTTATTATGCTGCTCATTCCCCCTCACTGAAATACTCGTTCACTTGACAAATGGTTACTTATGTTTTTATCACAGTGCTGAGCTCTTCCTTTTTCTCTTCCTAACTTTTTCTTGTTTGTTTTTTTCCTTCTAGTCATCTGCAAAATTCTATTTTTTTGTCTCTACTTTTCTTCCACATTTTCTTCTGGGACATAACATTTAACATAAATTTGCTTCCCACTATGATGAGATATAACATACTCAGACTTCTGCCTCTTTATCTCGACAAAATCCCACCCTGTCTCTTGATCTTATCCTATGGTTGTGGGCACTTCCAAGATCAACATGACTAGAGCAGGGTACTCCATGTTTCGTAGAATCATAGAATGGTTTGGATTACAAGGGGCCTTTAAAGACCATCTAGTTCCAATTCCCTGACCTGTGCAGGCACACCTTCCACTAGATCAGGTTGCTCAAAGCCCCATCCAACGTGATCTTGAATACTCCCAGGGATGGGGCATCCACAGCTTCTCTGGGCAACCTGTTCCAGTGCCTCACCACCCTCACAGTAAAGAATTTCTTCCTAACATCAATTTAAATCTCTCCTCTTTTAGTTTAAAACCTTTCCCCCTTGTCCTATAACTATCTTCCCACATAAAAAGTTGCTCTCTCTCTTTTTATAAACTCCCTTTAAGTACTGGAAGGTGCTCTAAGGCCTCCCTGGAGCCTCCTCTTCTCCAGGCTGAACAACCTCCACTCTCTTGAACAACCCCAGCTTCCTCTCTTCCATTTCTTCAAAAAGTATCTTGATACCTCTTTAACTGACTTCTGGAGAATACTTAAAGTAACTCTGTATGTATGGCCATTAACATCAGTCCAGCCAAAGGGACTAAACTTCTCAGCTTGATAATTTGATACACTAGGATATTAATGATAGACATCTAAAACTAATAAAGATACTTGTCTGGACTAGCTAGTGACAATTTGACCCAAGTGATAAAGTAACATTACAAAAAAAAGGAGAGGAAGAAGGATAAAAGGCAGGCCTATTTTTTGTAGCTTTGAATGTTTCTAAATTTTGTGAGTTTTAATGAAAAAAAGCAATATTTTCTTCCCTAAATAATTTCAGGTGGGTTTTTAGTAAAATACTGTGTGATAGTTTATTACTATGTGGACATGATCACCTAATTATAAAGGCAAATGGAAGTTTACAACTTGAGAATCAAGTCTTCCTTTGACAGTTCTTAGTGAATAGAAATTCTACATACATATTTATGGTAAAATTTTGCTCTGAGTTCTTAATTCCCTTTCATTCTATGAGAGCCAGGATATAAAATCAACAGAGATGTTACATTACACTTTCTTACTTCTTCGCATTTTCCAGGAAAAGCACAGTAAAATTTGAGTTGACCTTGCTTTAATACTGTACAAAAGTATGTACCTGTCAAAGAAATCGCATTAATCATCTCTTTGTCTTAAATTGCAGCCTATGTAGCATTTTTCCCTCATGCAAAACAATTGTGTGCTGTTTTGTGTAATACATAGAAAAACAAGAATTTAAGAAAAAAATTAATATTTTACAATTGTACATATATATATAAATGTATAAAATTCCCAGTAAGAGCCTCCAACATGCCTTCCAAAAAGATCAGCAGAACTATTTCAGCCTTATTTTTCTAACCCAGGAGCAGTTTCAGAGGGGAACAAGATAATAGAGCTTCATGCTTTCTAAACTCAATAGATTTTTTTTCTTTGCATATACCAGTAAACTCAGTATGGTAATCCTGCTTCCAAAATTCTGTGGAAATTACACACCCTCTTCACATTGCATCATGCCACATGGGCACAGACACTCTAGTGGTTCTAGTTTCTGGCTATCTGCTTGCATTCCTCAGTTTAGTGAGCTTCACATATTGTGCAGATCACAGAGGTAGTCCAACAGAAATACAGGACTCCTTGGTATTAACCTCGCAAAGGTAGCTGTAGTTACCGGGCCCATGGTCAAACAAATGTGATTATTTTGCTTGACAATCTCTCAAAGTCTCTTTCGCGCACATCTATGAACTGCAGAGCTTAAACTGCAGAGCTTAAATTACTTAATGTAATTTTAGTCAATTGATAGAATTGTTAGGGTGTCAAAATTGGCCATGTAACTACCTTATTCTATTTGGACGTGTGACCAGCTAAGGCGCTCATAAAATGCAAATGTATTTTAGCTGTTGTTGATCAGGTCTCGAGGTCTCTCAGAAATTCTTGTTAGTGCATAAGTTATTAAAACATGTGCCCTGTCCTTTCTTCATAAAATGGATTCCTAATAGGGTTAATAGAAATATAAGGATTGGAGTCTAGGAGAAATTAATATACTGGAGAGAAGAATAATGCTTATCATCTAGCCTGGAAACAAGAACACAACTAAAGCCCAAGCAGTTAAAGATTTATATTTATGCATCTTCATACTAAGCAAAATGAACCCTCAGTTAGCAGAGACTGTGATGTGGATTTGCACACTGTTCCTCAGCCAGGAATAATTTCCACAGAATAGTGACTTTTCCTGTAGCTAACAGATGGACCTTGTAATTGAGATCTCTTCCCTCCCTGCCTCCCTTTATGGCCTGTTTTCCCTAATGAAAGTTTCTATTCTATAGAAATCCAGCTTTAATATATTTTATTTATGCATAGCATGTTTACATATAGCACCTTTTGCTTAAAGTGTAGCTGCTGTTGGAGAGTAAAATATTTTTAATAAATAAGGAAAGAAAAGAATAACAGCATAGATTATGCAATCCCACATACCAATGATGTCCCATCTTAAGTGTAGAGTAGAGCACTAGTCTCAAGACTGAATATTCCAGAAGCAGAGATTAAGAAGAGATAAGGAACATGGGAAAACTCAACAAAAGGTAGAATTTCCACCATAGAAAAAATACCACTGGGCCATAAAATCAATCAAAACTAATAGCCATTTGAATATTTAATGAGATGTCAGATTAATCAGATTAGACATCTAGTGAAAACTTGTTCTTGACATAAGTAGAATTCTGTTATCAAGAGATTGGAGACAGGAGCTGTGCTGCATTTATTGCCTACAAGAATATCCAGAAATGACAACTAAAGCAGAAAAAGAATTTGGGAGAAAAAAAAATGTCAGTATTTTTTTTAGGCTTTAAATCAATAAAATATTATTTCATACACTAATTTAAAATGGAAGAGATCTCTGGAGACCATTTTGTCCAATCTACTCCTCAAAGCAGGGCCAACTTAAGTCAGATTTCTTGGAGTCTTATCCAGTTGGATTTCCACTGTATTAAAGATAGAGATTGCACAACCCCTTCATGCTACTTTATCCAATGTTTTATTACCTTTCTTACAAATATTTCTCCTAATATATAATCAGAATTTCCCATGATGCAACTTGGCCTTTGCCTTTTTTTTTTTCTGCTCTGTATTTCTAAGAAGTGTCTGGTTTCATCCACTTTATATTTTCTGATTAGACAGTTATAAACAACAGTAAATTTTCTGTTCTCCAGATTGAAGAAATCCAGCTCTTTCAGTCTCCTACAACCAGATCCCAGCCTGTGTTATTGCATGGGATCATTCCATCTCAGTTCTAGGGCTGTGCATTTTCTTTTTGTGAACATTATGGTGTTCCTTTGAATCCATATCTCCAGCCCTCTGAGTATCCTCTGAATGGCAGATCTGACCTCGAGCTTATTGAGTACTCCCCAAATCAACTTGATTTCATCCAAAACCTTGCCAAGGTGCACTCTGTCCCACTGCCCAGACCACTAACACTGACTTTAAGCAGAATTAGCTTCAAGTCTGATTCCAGAGAAACACCAATAGCAATCAGCAGTCTGTTTGACTTCATGCTGGTGATCAAACTCCTTAATCCTACAACACCCATTAGTATGAGGTTTACTTATTTTTCTGTTGCATTCAGTGCTGGCCAGTTCAGAAGTCTCTGAGAATGAGCATTAACCAGTGACCAGGATGATCTACAAAATTCTTCTCTGTGGGTCATATGATTTAGTTGAGGATTCAATGGACTTTGATTTCTGGAAATTTATGTTTCCTAATCATAAAACTATTGAAACAGGCAGAGTAAAGTGCTAGACTAAAAAGCCAGAGTAAAAAACTCTCCTTTGCTTTTTTCAAGCTACAGGTAGTGTTTACATTTGGTTTCTTCTTGCAGAATTCTGTGAAACTTGTTTTCACCATGAAGATTCAATTCCTGAGAGTCTTTTTTCTTTTCTTTTTGTTCAAAATAATACAACTGGTGTCTGTCACAATTAAATTAGTGTGATTTGCTGCTCTGTCCCTGCTTGCTAGTGTACTACTTTGCAGTTAGCTCTTGACAAATCAAAGACCATGGTGCGAGTGTTGCAAATCAGATTTGGGAAGTGTTTACTTCAGGGAAATTTTTACAGTTACTATAGTATATTACATTCTAAGTAATGATTCATTCACTGTTCTCCAAATGACAAAAAATGAAGCTAAGGTGATACTTTGACATGCTACCATAAAAATACAAACACTCTAAAGAAAAATTAAAGAGCTTTATTGTTTCTTGTAAGAAGTAAAAAGATTGGTTGGCCATTTTGTCTCTCTCTAGTTGTATAACTGCAGCAAGTAGGATGCCAGCTCGAGTATTCTAGTGTCATGATGGAGTAGGTATTTCTTCCCATAGTATCTGCTGCACAGTTATGTCAGGTGGGATTTTTGGTATTTGGGGGTTGGTTGTGGCTTGGTTTTTTTTGCTTATTTGGGGTTTTGTTTTTTAGGGGTTTTTGT
This sequence comes from Pseudopipra pipra, assembly GCF_036250125.1. NCBI lineage: Eukaryota > Metazoa > Chordata > Aves > Passeriformes > Pipridae > Pseudopipra > Pseudopipra pipra. The sequence goes on along the minus strand of NC_087550.1, from coordinate 32,299,756 downwards.
TTTTTGTTTTTTTTCTAATTATTCCAAATAAGCAGATTGTTAGTTAGAATTCAAATCTGCTCAGTGTCATTGGCATGAATTATTTTCCTGCCATAAAAGTTTCACTTCAGTTTCTTTTAGTAATATTTGTTGTTGTTTTTTATTAGCAAGCCTAGGATAGCGGGAGTAGAGATTATAAGAATTCTTAGCTGGAGTGTCAAATAAAGAAGATTCTACATTGACAACAGCTTTTCCAAGCTACAGGCCAGATGGTAGCTTTGGGACTGAGAGAAGTAGCTGGAGTTGTGTCAAGGGAAATAGTTTAAAAAAATAGGAGAAAAAAAGGAAGCAAGAGAGATTGTCAAGTCAAATCAGCACAAGTAACTACTTGTGCTACCTTTCTCATATCTGCATGATATGATAACCTAGCAAACAACTCGAAAGCAAGGATGAGGAACAAGGTGAAAATACTGAATATTTGGATAACCCTATACAAATATAATTTATTCCATTTAGCTGTGGGATGTTGTCAACCCATGATATTATAATACAAATTTGGAAACTGCCCTCAAGTTTGAAGGAGAGATTGAAGCTGCTACTTATCTGAACCTGTGTTTTAGGAACCACATGTATATCAAAATGGCAAGACAACACAATGCATTGAAAAGCAAGTTCTTTCTCCCTGCGGACCTGGAAACTTCATACCCTGATGTGACTGCACCAGTCTGTAACCTGCACTGTACCATCCCCACTCCGGAGCCAAGGCAGGAGCTGGTGCAATTCCAGTTTCATATTTCAGCACCATCTTAAAAAATACTGAAGGATAATAAAGTGCTGAAATGAAAATACCTTGCAGATTACAGAACTTTTCTCTTTTTTTCAGACCTGGCATTTTCAACTCCACCCATAAAAGTCAACTAGGATTTCTCAAAATGAAGTTTCTCACCCAGATGTGCAACATTAACAATAGAGTTATAGGTTTCTTACTTTCAGCAACAGCTAACAGGAGTCAAATCATGACTGCTGTAAGTCAGCTGTTATTGTGCTATGCTATCACAAAGGAAAAAGATATATTGATCCCCTCATTTCTTACAGAAAGTGGCACAAAGTGCTGCCATATATATATATATAACAGTATATATATATATATATATAATCGTGTATATATATATATATATATATACATGATTTTTACAGTCCAAGCCAGATCGATCCAAACCAGGTGTATAACAAAGCCTTTTAGCAGCAAACATTGAAAGCAAGGGGTAGCCTTAGCTGAACACCATTCAAAGCTGGAATATATTGTTCCTACCATGAATTGACCTCAAAACTAGTGACAATTATTTTTCATTCTTAAAACATGTTCTTGCTGCAGGAGATATTCCAGAACAACAAGTTTTACAGCAATTAATGGATAGAGAGAGAAATGGAGTCTATAGGGCTTATTGAAGGTAAATGTAGCTTTTAGGTAATTGTTTAACACTGAGGTTCTGCCTAAGGTTTATATAGCAAATTTTTATATATATGACTTGCTTTGGATGACAAGAGAGGATAAAAAATTACAGAGTAAAGGACTTGGATTCTTTTCATATATAGATGTGTCAAACCTTTAGTATTTAGACTATATGTTTCCTCTCTATAAAACTAGAAGGGGAAATTCCATTATTAACAGAAGATTCAGCATGGCTGGCTGGAAGGGAGCCACAGAATGGATTTTCCACACAGGATTTTTAAATTTTTTTGAGACCCTAACTGCTTCCATTCTCAAAAGACAAGAACAGGTACATTTTGGTGAATTTGGAAAATAAACTGTTAGGCTCAGAAGGCAGAAAGAGAGGAAGAATTTCACAGCCAAAAAATGTAATATCGTGCCTCTCTTTTATGAAATGTACTATGGGCTGAGAAATTCCCTGTATACACTGACAAGGTATGTTTAAACAAAGAACTACCATTCTTGAATACTGGGTTTATGATGTGCTAGAGAGGTTATGCAAGTCTTTAGAGAACATAGCGGTATATTTGCTACCCAATAACTTCAAGAAGCAGTTAATGTCTTTTCAGTAGGTATAGTAAAAATTCTCAATCAATTTATTTTATAATGGAGTTTAAGAGGTGATTTCATCATGGTCTACAAGCACTTAAGTGAGGAAAGCCATCTGATGGTAATGACTTTTTAATTTACTGGAAATTCATAATGAATGGGTAGAAGCTGATGCTAGATAAACCCAGGCTAGAAACAAGGTACATATACTAAGTAAAGCTATTTACACATTGGAGAAGCTTTTCTGGATGTAAGATGGGTTCCTCATCACCTGAAGTCTAAAAGTTGAGGCTGGATATACTTGACTGAAGTCTGTGATAGTTCAAACAGAATCCATAATTTTGATAGAGGAATTAGTGAGTAAAGTTCTTTGATACGTTCTTTACATTATTCAGAAACTCTCAAGATTTCTGCACATAATGCGATTGAAACAACAGTTTTGTGTAAGACAAAGTGTACCAGACAAAAGAGGTGACGCATTTCTACCCTCCTGAGCTTGCTTTCTAAAACAGGTTTTAAGACAGTTATCTGGAACACTAGAATGAAATCTGTTCTGGCAATGACTCTCCAAACTGTAACAGAGATGTACGAATCTTCATAGTACAGAGGATGAATGGTGGAAATAATCAACACTTTCTTCCCACTCCCACTTTAGTCCTGGACACTGGTGTAATGGCTTAGATTGCCATATTTTCCTTTTTTCCCTCTGAGGAAAAAAATGTTGTGATTGGAAACTGTAGATTTGACAGAGAAAGTAGTGATTGAGGTTCTTGTTACAAGGCCAGGATCAGTAAATATTTTTTCTTCTTTTTTTTCCTAATCTAGCCAATCTTAAAAGAAAATTAAAATACTCATGAGGTTAGTGTTGGAAATGCTGGATGAATATACAGTCTCAGACTGAAGACTGAATCAATGATCTTAAAAATCAGAAGCTTCCCTTGATTTTATTTACAGTGTTTGGGTTAAAGAGTAGAAGAGATAGTAGGTCTTTTCTTCCTGTGGGACTATTCATCAGAATCCCATCTAACCTGTCTGTTTAAAAATACAGTACAACTTTTTTTTTTAGCTCAATTGATACATTAACATTATGCCCACTTAATCCCTCCTAATTTCTCTCAGAAAGTATAGAGAGTTTAGATACTCAGCAGCACATCAAAAAAAGCCATCTTTAGGCTCACTCTCTTGATAGAGGAACAGATACATCTAACTCAGTTCTTACAGATGCTATATAAAATGTTCAAGGATTTAACCTTTTTTAACAATCGAATGTTAATTAAGGGTATTGATTCCACCTAATGAGCTATAAACATTTTTAAGAAGGTCAGACCTGAACTGGGTTAGGAAGAAATGTATAGAACTTCTAATATTTTTATTTCATTTCTATTTAAGTATGCACCTGAAGAACATCTGATGAAATCTTATACAGCAATGAATAACAATAATGTTTTCCAGCTAAATAAATGAGTTGGATTAGACCTGACAAGTGTTCTGTGTTATTCAGTCATCATTTCACATTGTACATCCTTAGCTGAGCTGGAGAGCCTGGGCGCATTTAGCATAATTCCTGTTCTCCAGCAGTGGCTGCAAGCAGACTGCAGGAGAAAAGGATGAACCGAACTTGAAAATTTGCTAATACTTTTCCATCTCTGACCATCTTGTGGTGAGGGGATTTTCTGAATCTCTGTAGTTTAGTTGCTATCTAGTAAACCACAAAAGATGTTTTTCCAAATGCTTCTTCAAGTACAATTTTTCTTTTTTCTTGAAGGTATTTACAGAAGAAACAAACTTTTTTGTCTTATGTAGGTTTGAATGTAAAACAGCATTTCTTAAAAATAAGTATAATTGTGAACAGTCTAAATGCAGAACTACAGTATGCATAAGAAGTTCAAATAAGATATATTTTTAGAAGTCACATGTTCTAAAGGGCTGAACCAACAAGGTCATGCAAAACACAGAGAAAGAAAATCTCACTGGGAGTTAAAGATGTGAAAGCAGTTACTGAAGAATATATATTAGAAATCTTGATATTTATCTCCTGCTTAAAAGTATATATTTTTCTGGTCCATTATGAGACCTCTCAAAAAAAAAAAAAAAACTAACTGTGAAATATTAAGTCCTCTAAGTGTCTATTCATCAGAATCATTATCGAATATGACAAGAAAAATGAATTTCATTTATTTAGCTATATATTATTCGTTCACGAAGACTAGCCATGACATGACATTATTATTAAGCACACAGTAGCATTGAGCTCCAGCTCCTTGCTGTTCTTAAATACTGCGATAGAGTTTAACTTCAGTGACACATTCGTATATACTCAGCATGGCAGCTGATACTGAGGAATGTCTTATGCCCACTCTGGAATAGTGGTAGAGGGAGAATTTTGTATGCAATTTTAAACATCGGCTATCTGAGCTAGTTCAACAGACTACAGTTAAAATCAAAGATGAGAAACAATGGGGTTTAGGGTGAAAAACATGTCGTATTAAAGAAGAGGTCTAAAAGAGACAGATGTCTTGTACTGTAGCATTGCTGTTCACTCTTCTTGATTGGAAAAGAAGCCTAGGGTGACTAGCTCAGATGCAGATGTCTAACTTAGGTGTGATGAATCTCTCTCTAGGGTTTATCCTGTCCCTCCTTGTTAAATGTAGAAAAAATCCTTCTTCAGATTGAAAACTTTTGGAAATAAGTCTTGTAGGAAACCAAATATTTTTATGGCTTTAAACCATTATAAACCTTTTGTCATTTCAAGTATTTACAGGCAGTGATTAAACAATTTTGAGATGGAAGCCACACAGCTGTGTGCTTTTACACTGTTGGCCTATTCAGGTATCCTGAGCTGTTTTTCATACCTTGGATATAATGTAACTTTGTAATATTACTCTTTTCTTCTTTTCACACTTTCAATGTTTGGTTTGCTAAAAACACACAAATATTCCCAGAGACAGATGTATAATTGCCGAGATTTTCTTAGATCACAAAAAGCTTCAGTTCAGTTTCCACTCTTCACAGGTATCCTTCTCCCTCTACTAATACTTTAAAATATCTAAAATTAAAATCTTTATGTTGCCATTTCCTCTAAGTCAAAATTTGGTCTCTGGGACTAATTTTGATACAAATATAAGCCACAGATATATCTACAGGAAAATAGTACAGAAAGAAACAATAAAAATATTATTATGAACTTAAGAAATGTAGGACTTTGGATTTCATTTTGTAAATATGTAGCACATAAGATAATAAGCTTGCTTACCTTCTCTTTGCAGCATGAGTGACAAATTTCTAACTATTGTAAACTAGAAACTAGCTGCCAGTAAATACATTTTATGAATGAATTGGTCTCAACTAACATTAGCAGTGCCAATTAGTAATACACAACTGAATCATTACAGTGACCAGATACATCACCACATGCAGTTTGTCAGTCTCTCTCTTCCCATAAAATCTCTACAACATTCACAAGAACTGAACTGCTGACAAGAAGCTCAAGACTTTCTGTTTAATGCGCAGATGAATACTGGAAAGGAACACGTGATTCTTCACATTACTAAATAACAGGCTTTGAGCTGTCTTAACAGAGCTGGCTTCATGAGCGCTTTACCATGTTATATGAAACTGCAAGGAGAAAACTTATTTTCACATAAAAAACCAGCAACACGGTGAAATTGTTTAACAGAGTATTCTACTGTTGCTCTTCACCCTCCCAAAAATCACACTTCTTTGGATCTCCATGTGGATGTGTGAATGCAAGTGCTTGTTTCATAGAGTTGTTTAGCCCACTTTTCTCTTAGCTTTCTTAAGAACTTATCTTCCATGAAGTGCTAGCTCAGGAAGCATCATCCTTAACCTGGCCTTTGATCAGACATAGAGGTCTCTAAATTTGGACCACTTAGAAAAGTAGGTGGTGCATGGTTGTTAAAAAAGGTGATGCAATGATAGTTCAAGTGCTGAGTGTTGTTTAACACAACAACCCTGCTGTTAAAATGGTATTTTGCAACATAATTTTAATAACTTGAAAAGAATAAATACTACTCTGAAAAATCACTAAAAACTACTGCAACAGACCGATTTTATGCTGTCTGTATGTTTGAGGTAGGGGCTTCTTTGCAAGAGAATTGAATGACAATGTCAATTAGTCATAAAATTATATTATTTGAGGGATCGTCAGGGAAACTAGCAAAAGTTAGTCTCCTAATCTGCCTCACTCTATGGAGGATCACTTCCCGGAACTGACTGTAGTGGAAGACTTGGGGAAATTAGTCTTAAACTGCCCAAAACTTAAGTTAGCCTTTGTGAATATGCCTCTGTGAGATATATCAAAGCAATACGTGCAAATACCTATTGTTACAGTCTTTAAACTGACTGGCCCTTCACATCACACTTAAGGTAATACATAGGCAAAATGGATGTAAATATAAATTAGTTCTGAAGTACATAGAGCTCTAATATTCCCTTTGTCAGCCAAAAAATCTAAAGAGGAATCAAAGCGTGGATGACCTGGGTCCCTAAGGTAGCTTGAATGACAATAGACAGTTGTGTGGAAGAAGGGAATTCAAGGCCAGATTTTCATTTCATCACATCTACTTTAAAGCCCTAACATCTTTCATGCTGCGCTCCTAGTTGGTCTTCCTTTTATCTGTCTCCCATGTGTGGGATTTAATAGCAAAGTGGATAAGAGAAATAAAAAGCCTAAGTGAGAAGGTGCAGTAAAATCCTGCGTATGTGTGTGTGTGTGTATATATATATATATATGCACATTGATTTACCAGGTAATTATTTCAACAGCCTTTTAGTTTCATTAGAGATTTTGGTACAAGCCAGAATGTCACTTATTTTTTCACAAACATTACTGAAAGGAAAATGAGAACTGACATCTTCTGCAAGCAGGTCTGATTTATCACATATCATTTGTATCTCAAATATTGCTCAAAGCTACATTGGCCGGACTTCTGTCATAGAAGAGGTCCTTCCAGCTTACTGAAGGACAGTGACCACACATTTTGTTTTGCCCTGTTCTGCTTGCAATACTATTTCTGATTTTCAATTGTACTTCTCTAATTAATGACTCTGACTATTTAAGTGTTACACATTGCAACAGCACCTGTGAATCCTGAGTCATCTTGATGCCTTAACCCCATCCTAGATAATTAAAAATCTTTTTAAAACTGATGATAAATTACTTTGCAGGTGTCAAAGACAGCACAGACAGCAAAGCCAACATGCTTCTCCAAATTAAGGATCTCTGGGAAAAACTTTCATCAAATTGTAAACTCAGCATAACGAGGAATCTCACCATACATTGAGACAGTAGATTGATCAGCATAGTCTTATTTATTTGAAATGCAGCATCTTCAACATCCAGTTTCTTCTAACAGATTGATTGGATTTGGGGTTTTTTGGTTGGTTTTTGGTTTGGGTTGGGGTTTTTTCTGTGCTCAGGAAAGAGAAGTGCAGTCTGTGTGTCATCATGAAAGGCAGGTCAATCTCTGTTCAATAAATGCTTAAAATCTGAAAAAAAGATGCCTTTTTAGCACACATCATCATTGACTGGTTGTGCAAAAGTAAATATGTTGCTCTTCTTTGTCTTTTAAGCTTAGTTGTTTGTTCAATAGGGGCTTTTCAAAGTAAGGAAATAATCTCCTTTGGTTTAAGTTACATCATTGACGTGGATGTGAAAGTTTGATGTAGTTACCTTAGGATGTCCCAACCATGTGACATGCCTTGGCTCTCAGCTAGCTGCCTTGTCAAAAAGGATGTTTTTCTATAGGTCTCATGTTGTATCTGCCCCTTCTGTGAGTTTACTAGATACTTTAAAATCTCTCAGTGTGTTCTAAGTGTTTTTATTAATGCAAACATAAATCAAGCTCTCCAAGTGGGATTTAGTTTCCCTATATAGCAAACGCCCGTGCCTACTTGTGAGTATCTGCTTGTGAGCTATATGTCTGAGCTCCAAACACAGTTCAGTTGCCTAAATTCAGTTTTCTGATACCACTTGACTCCCGTACCTGTATCCAGGACATTCTCAGAAGGCTTATAGCCTTCTGAAGCAGCATCTGGAAGCCAAATATAATATACTTGGTTATCTCATATCTACCTATGGCTGGGCATCTGGATCCTGCCTCTGATCAATGCAGTCATGTGATTCTAAACAACTATTTAGCTCTCCCTAAAACAGACATTTAAGGTATGATATAGGGTTTTGAGCAAGGGAGTGTTCTGCCATTCCAGGGGCACTGCAGGTAAATCTAGACCATTTACATGATGCTGGGAGATACAATGCAAAACCTCTGAGACACATGCCCTTTAGGAACTGAAATGCTCTCTAGAATCTGAAAGTGAGGTGATTTACCCTATTATATTTCTAGTGGCAGAGGCCAGTATTCTGCAGCAACTAGGCTGAGTCTTTACTGCCCTGTCAACTGAACTCTGGAAGTCATATGTTGTTGACTTTTTGGTTTAGGAAAAATCTCTATAGAATATACATTGCCTAACTCTAAGCTGACTTCCAGTCGAAATGACATTTCCAAGCAGCCACTTGTCACAGCAAGTCATAGAATCATAGAGCATCATAGAATGGTTTCAGTTGAAAGGGACCTTGAAGGTCATCTAGTTTCAGCCTCTCTTGCTATGTTTCTTTTAGCAGTAATATCATGATGTGGACTTAGCTATCCTTCTTTCCAGTCCTGCTCTGCCTTCTATTCTTGTCCATGTGGCAAAACAAAACATCTTCAGTAGTGCACTGCAAGTCCTGAGAATTCAGCGCAAAATAATCAATAAACACATTCCATAAAACAAATCCTTATGTTTCTTGAAGCCATATTCCTGCAACTACTGAAATTCATGACAAAACACGATTTTATTGCTTAGTTTTGACTCAAAACTCACTTCTACCCCTTCTCAGATTCCAGTTGGCTATATTAGTTTGTACTTTAGGCTGCTGGTGCAAATCTCCACTTTCTCTGAAGGTCAGAGGTACTATTTTAGGATGGTAGATTTGTATTCTTTTGTGAATGATTGTCATAGATAATGGAAAATGGCAGCTGGTTTTGTTCTCAGTGGGATGTGTCTGTAAGTAATTATTAAGAAAGACTAAAACTTGGTATGGCTGATTGTCTCCTCTTTTAAAACTATAAATAAAAACTGAGAGCAATTAGGACTAAAGGGCAATCTGGATGTAATTTGTGTTCAATGCCTAACACAGCAGGACTCTAATTCAAATGGTGTTATATGCCATGATATGATATTTCCACAGTTCTGTGATTCCCAGACTTGAGCAAGCCTGAAAAAGCTCAAATGCTATAAAAAGTTATTTCTAACCAAAGTGAATATCTGGAAATGTTTGAATTGCATGAATCTATTCTTTTGCGATATGCAGTGCAGGTTCCCATATTCAAAGCTTTCCCAAAGCTCTGGCAAACATGCTTTTGATACATCTTTATCCCAAGTAAAATTCTATCTACTATAAATCTGACCCAACTATAAAATACAGTCATAAATACAAGGTCTAAGGGACAAGAGTAATGTATTCAGAAGTTAAGTTTTTTGAAAAAAAAAAGCTTTTAGAATGGCAAGAAAAATAGAATATAAAGAGGTAGAGAACCCTCCAGCAACAGTGGAAACACTAACAATAATTATTTATCATATATAAAAAGCATTCAAAATGACATGGCAAGGCATAATAGCCCCTAGTAGTGCAGGGACTGGGTTACCCAACTTATGCAATTCAGACTGGAAACAAATGGTATCTTATAATGCTCGTGACATGTCAGATACTGCAAAACACCTGAAGTTTTTTAATTAGAAATGCAGCTGTGTCAGTTAGATGCAGCTTATAATACTTACACTGTCTAGTAGTACAACTGGGAAAAAAAACCTGCAAAAAATAAGATTGTCAGTACGAAAATGTAAAACAGATGATAATTTGTGTACATTTGTGGCCTACAATTTATCTTCAATTTAAAAGGTAGAATAAGAACCAAAACAAAACAATCCAAAACCTTACAGGCATGCTTGCATTGCTCTGCAACTGCAAAGATCACTCTCTTGAGTCACTCAGCATTCAGATTACTTAATACTCTTCATAGCTTGTTGAGGTGATTTTTATGTAAATATATAAAGCAAACAATAACTTTTCCAAGTTGGTAGATGTGGATCTGTTATTTTGGTCCAATAATGAAACTATGCATATATATCTTCCTTCGAACTCTTACTTTCTCAACAGAAAGGCAAAAGGCTTTCAAAAAGTAACTTGGGGGTGCTGAAATTTGTGTTTGTTGTGACTAATTTCTACAAACGCAGAAGCAGATCATTTAGCTCAGCTGTGTCAGCAAAGCTTCAGGTGTGTTAATGTACAGGATGAGGTATAACCCTAACATCCTACTTTTTTCCTTAATGCCTGCCACAGATTGCCCGACAAAAGCACATCCTAAGAAGTCCTTAGTTTCTCTCACTCCTTTGGGCTTGTGTTTGATGTACAAATGGGTTTAAGGAGGAGAGAAGAATGAGCTATCCTCATTCATTTTAAATCTTAATTTGTTTTACTTTTGCCTTCCTTTTTTCTCCTCCATCTAAAGCTGTCATTACTCCTTGCCTTATGAAGTCTTTTTTGACTTGAGCATAGACAGCAATTCACCCTGCACCATTGTAGTGAGTCTTTGCCACCACTCACTGTTGTAACCCTTTTTACCACATTTCTTTTTTATCTTTCACACTCCCATCTGTGTATATGCTTCATCAATCATATGGTCAAAGTGAGGCACACTTGTTTTGTGCAAGGATTGTGAGAATTTTCTGCACTTTCTAGCCAGCCTGGGAGGGAACTTTTTTATTTTGAAAGAACTTCCTTAAATTTCTTAGTACTCATTATTTATTTTATATAATCTTTCACATATTCCTACTTAAGGAAAGAAGGCTTGTGTCTGAAGCGAAGAGAAGGCAGTATCTCAGGGAAGGCAGAACTGAATTCTTTAGTCAGTTCAGGAAGTTGGATTAATATGTATTTTGAAATGTTACATCCATCTAGTCATTCATTTGAATTTAGTCACAGGAAAGACCTGAAAAATATTCTACTTGGTTCAAAGATACTGATCTAGAATTCTTGAACGACACTTCAAGGGCTGTTCCAGGTTCTGTTCAAGACTTCTGCTTGAACAGGTTCCTCCAAGAGGGTTCTCGTTTTTGGTGAGGTAATCCTGTAGAGGATTTATTAGGATTGGGTGTCATTTTAGTGTTTGAGTCTTTTATTTCTCTCATGCAGGAAATTTTGCTCCTCTCCACTGTGCCTCAGTGTCTTCAAGTGTTTAGTCTATGATGCTGTGTTACAGTCTAGAATGACTGTCCATTAACAACATCATCATGGAGGAGCTGGAGCCGTCATCATAAAACAAACAAAAAAACCAAACTTTAAATCACTCTCCTTTGGACTCCTTTTGATAAGTAACACAGACATCATGTTAGACATGTTATTCTGCTTATTCAAGGAAGGGCAGCAGAGCTGGTGAGGGATCTGGGGCACAAGTCTCATGAGGAGTGGCTGAGGGAGTTGGGGGTGTTTAGTCTGGAGAAAAGGAGGCTTAGGGGGGCTTCTCACTCCCAACAAGTACTTAAAAGGAGGTTACAGCAAGGCGATGGTTGATTTCCCAAGTAACAAGCAATAGGACAAGAGGAATTGGATCCAAGTTGTGACAGGGGAGATTTAGATTGGATATTAAATAAATTCCTTCACCAAAAGGATTTGTGTATCCTCAGCCAGATTTCTGCTTCCTTCAGATCTGCAAACTGAGTACTCTGACAGCTGCAATGCCTCTCCAGTTTTGTTCCGGAAAGAGATAGAGGAAAAAAAGCACGTATACTTCTCTTCCTAACTAGTGACTGGATGGTGATGCTGCTTAGATCTGCCAATGGTGATGATCTCAGGCAGGGCTGGTATGCTGTCTCTAATTTAGTTTGACCATCTGCCTTTCCTCCTTCTAATTGGTGTGTGTTAAGAGAGAAAATATTCTTAAAGAGCATTTAAGACGAGGATGCTCCTGGACTCACTAAAAGCAGATTGAAATGTAATATTTGTTTTTCACTGGGCAGATCAGGCTGTATCTCAGCAACCATTTCATATTTGGCAAGATTATTCCTTTTATATAAAGCGGTTAAATGTACTAAGGTTGTTATTGGTATGAAGGATGCATTAGTAAAAGTGAGAAAAGATCTTTTTTTGGTAGGTTCTGCACACTTGTAAAATATTTATGTTGTACCCTGCATATACTGCAGTTTCTCTGTAAACATTGAGCTTTATGCGTCTTTCTAATGCTTAGGAGATGAAAAGTGTATTCAAGTAGGGGTCCTGTACAGGGATTTGTGCACTCTGATCCTTCACTCTGAAACAAGAGCCTTAAGGTTGCTCCATTGACATTTCTCATCATCTCAGGGGAGACCTTGAGAAAGGTGTCTGAAGTCTAATCTGCACTACTTTTCTGACCCTAACACCATGGTTTTGTTCAGAGAGAGTTAATTTTATCAAAGCCTGAAATCTCATCTGAGAGAACTTCACAACCTTGAAGAAGTCTGCCTTCCGAGCCAGTTTGCAGATTGCAGGAGAGGGAGACAGCTAAACATTGTTGAAATAAAAAGAGACAATTCTTGTTTCCCCTGAATTTTCTGGGTGGGATTCGTGTTATCTAACTGTACTAGCTGGTAGTGCAGGCTGAACTGACCATCTAAACAACCTGTGTGAAGAGAAGAACATCTGTACAGGCCCTTGGTCTCAGAGGTACTTGTCTTTTTCTACCGGCTTCAGAGGAGAGTCTAACTAGTTTAGACTAAGCTTTAAGGAGGTGAGGTAAAGCAAAGCAACAAAAACTTATACTTTTTTTTCAACAATTTTGTTTTCTAGTGAGATTGCCATTGGATTTTCAAGCAGCACCAGAAAAATCTCTTCATTTAAGTAGATGAACCCAATTTAGTTTTTATCCATTTTGTATCATGAATGGGTTTTTTACAATGTAGATTACCAACCTTTTTTGATGAAGCAAAACTTACCCATCTGTCAGTATTTTACTGTATTATTTTCAAATGTAATTTTTCTCAATAGTGATCTTAGTTAAAATGCCTTGTAATAATAGCTTCACTCTCCTAGTAAATATGATATGAAATTTCAGTAGCATATGGTATTTCTTACTGACACTGTACTTGTATTTCTTATTTACAATATTCCTCAAAGAATTATGATTTTTTTTTTGTCTTTATCATTTTACAGGACATTGGTAATAGTATATAGATTCTGAAGATAAATCATCATACAAGTATTGGATGCAATATTTACCTAGCAAACAGCATTGCTGGTAAGTAGTTTGTGTATTCTTTCTTCTCTTTTACAACATTTCACGTCAAGCAATGAAGAGGAAGGCTTATATCATGTCCAGTTAGATGCTTACTAAAATAAAAAAAATACAGTCTAATAACATGGTTTAAATATTTACAGTCCCCTTTCCTTTTACCAAATAACTTCAGTATTAGTATATTATCTTTCCTCCTTCCCTCGAGAAAAGCTTTTCAGTTTCCCCTTTATGCCATTGTGTATCATGAGGCTTTATAGGTTGTTTTATCTACAGGTACTCCCTCATCAAAAATGTGCAAAATTCAGTTTTGTAGATTTATGCAGGAGTCATAGAGTTTTAATTATTTTTTCCTCTGTTTTTTGTTTGTTTGTTTTTTAATATTTTGATTGTTCTGATTGTATGTACTGTAGGTGTGCTTTTGGTTTATTGTTGATGCTAAAGAGTATTTGTGGGGCAATAAACATCAGAGTAGCTTTTATTTGCAGTTGCTAAATATATGTCAGATATCAAAAGTATTTGAATAGAGAGTATCAAGAAAATCACACACCATGTAAAAGATTAGTGATAAGGTCACTAGCCAGAACCATCTGAGCTCTAGTCCTGTTGCTGCCTCTGGTTTATTGTATGACCTTGAGTGAGTCATTTCTGAAGAGGAGGAACTCCCTTTCTATAGGGGGATACAGTAGTGTATGTACAGTAGCGTGTGAACTGAATTACTCTTCTTTACATAATTGGAGAGCTCATTAGGTAACTGTTAAGAATGACTAAACTCCATTAAGCCTGATAAGATTTATTTATTCCTAAAAACTAAAACCAAAAGTGAAATAATATAAAATATAACTTTTAGTTTCTAATGGAGTTTCTTTAACTCTTATGTTTCCAATACTGTCCTTAATGCTGATTGCTACTTTCATCCACTGGGTGTCAAATCTTCACTTGAAATGTTGTCGGAGATTTTGTATCTACAATGTGCAAGATTTTTATGGATTTAAAGTAAAGAAACCAGAGGTAAAATCAACATATTTGAGTTGCTAGGTTGCTATATAAAGATATACTTGTTCTACAGACTAATGAAATACAAAGGACATATCATTTGTTGCTAGCCACAGTAACTGAAATATTTGTCATTTTGAAATGTCAATAGTTAAAAACAAATTGGTTTTCTCTGTTATATCTTTATCAAGAAGAAAGAAAATATCTAGGAAATATATTTGTGCTGTATTTTCACATGTTATCTGGATATGTAACAGGAGGAGGGAATAAAAATCTTTCCTTGGCAAAAAGGAGGTTATTTCCACAGGTAGTGTTGTCAACTGTACAAATTCCACAGCAACCTCATCCAGTTAGGCTTCCTTTTGAGTAAGGATGGACTCGACATCCCGGAGTTCCTTCCAATCTAACTTATTCCAAGGGTCTGGGAATCTGTGTAGTTAAGTGAGATATGTGACACTCATAAAACTGTTATGTTATATTATATTATATAGATGCAGTAAGGTAGTCTACTTAATCTCCAAGAGAAATTGCATGACTTAATATTCAATGGATGAGAGCAACTTTAAAGATGCTGAGGGAAGATGGGAGCCAGAAAAGCAGAAGAAGGGTTTCTTTAGTAAGGTTAGGATCCAACTGCGGGAGATAATTAGGTACCTAATACCATAGATGTGCACATAATTTGTCCTGTGGTTTTAAGATTTTCTTTTAAATGCTTTTGTTTTAGAGTATGACTTGTTCTTAGAAGTCTGTGTGATCACTGACTCCTTTGATCACTGGAGGGCACAGATTTTTACATGCTGGGCAAAACTTAAGCTCACTTTGGGAATTGTGACTGATTTTACAGAGGGAACTCTGTCCAGTCTCCCTAGCAGGGTGCTATAAAACACCACAGGGGAATATGAGTGAAGAATACTCCATTTCTGTAAAAGGGGAAAATGCCGTTTTGCAGTGTGGATAAAAGTACAGCCTGAAAAATGCAAAATAAACCTTCTGCTCTGCTCAGTTTACTATTGATACAATCCTGGGACACTTTAAAAAAAAAAACTATGGACCTGAGGGACATAGATCTCCAAGGAGAAACAAGGATGAGTATGAGAGGTTCATGAGCAAGAATGAAAAGAAAGGTGAAAGTTTCAGATGGCTTACAGTGATGAGTTTCAAATATACAACAGGCTTTTAAAAAAAGAACTAGTGCTTTATTCTCTTCACTATGTTCATACTAACTAGAGAAAAAAGGTAGGGAAATTAAACTGAAGATAATTCAAGGCTGGTATGAGCAGAGAGCTTAGACAGGTTGGGAAAACAAAGTGCCAGAATACACTGCTTGGATGTGTTGTGGAGGATTTTCAGAATAGGTTGAAGAATCTTCTGTCAGATATAACTAATTCTTGTTGGGATAAAGATGTGGATTAAGTCATGTCCCAGGGTCTCTCCCAGCCTTGCTTGTCTCTAGTAGGCTACCCCTGGATCCAGAGCAGAAATTACCAGATGCAAAATTGCTCTTCCTCAAGGAAACAGTTGTGTAGAAAGAGGAAGGGGAGAGGGGAAGGGGGTAAATGAGGAGGAAAAGGAAAGTGTAGATAAACTCACCTCTGTAAGTTCTGTACATTATAATGGACCATGAAAGCAATCTGCACCAGGTAAAATCTGTATTGTCTATATCAGGAGTAAACAGCACCAATTTCAGCTCAGTGGAAGCTGAATCCCTGACAGGAGACTTTCATCTGTAATCATCCCAAGTTGCACTCTAAATGTGTTGAAAAACATAAAGGCAATATCTGGTTGCCCTGTTTGCTTTAAGATGTGGTTTAGATACCCTATCTAAAATCAACAGCCCCTATATTCCATACCTGATCAGACTTGACACACCTACTGATGGTTTTGGCAGCAAACCACTGCAATATTGGGGATGTGAAGGCTTCAAAACATACCACAAAATAGCTATGATGGACATACACAGAAATTGTATCACATGTGTGGGCATAATATTGCTTGGAATGTACAAGAAATTAGTACTGTGGCTGGAAATAAAATTATTATGAACTTAATAGACAATTACAAGAAATAATAGCCCTGTTTCCAAACACTAGGAATTGTAGCCTTTTTAGCAAATAATCATGTTGTTTATATGCCTTACTTTTGTGTATATGAATTGGTAGATGACACACTTCTCTGTATATCTTAACCGTATAGAAATATAAATAGTTACAATAGTCCTTTTCTGTATAACTAGTAGAATCTAAAATCTTTTGAAAAGGTCTCTTTAGAACTGAACTCCAGCTATTCATGTTTTGTACTCTTTATCTGCACTTCACCAGCTTGAATAATGCCAATTAGAGCTGCTGCTGTATAGTCACCTTTTAATTTTCTGCCTCTTATGCCTTAACATACTCAGAAATTTGGGTGTTGACTGTTCTGATGGATTGTTTGAATTAAAAAAAAATCAATTTAAGATAAAAACAAGTGTTCTTTTTGTCTGCAAAAATTTCTGGCCTTCATATCTTTGATACTCATCCAGCACAGGTGCTCTACTATGTAATTACTGGAAACAGCTTGAAATAAAACACTGAAATAGGACTGGTAACCTTGAAAATATTACCACTGCATTAGGTAAAGGCAGTTGCAAGATTGAACATGTATCCTGTTCTAGTCTTTCACTGTCTGATGACCAAAACAGTTGCTATAGTAATGAAAAAGACAACAAAATTTCAAATATCCATTCAAAAACATTTTTTTGACTTGCAAAATATTGGAGAGTGGAGTTAGAAGTAGAGATTTCCTCTGCAGAAATCATAGGAACCCACACCTGAAAGCCTTTTGGAACTGAATTCGTTGATCAAAAATGCTTTTATCATTCCCATTTCCTCATGGGTTAAATAATATTAAATATTGAACCAAGAGAGTCTAGCTGGAGCTGGAGCATTTTCAATAAATAAAGAGTTAAATACAACCCAGAGCAGAGTTTGGGAGCTCTCTCCAGTACTTGAACACTACAAGATATTTCCTGTTTTATTGCAGAACCCAGGTCAAGGAGAAGTAATTAATCCTGCTTTTGACTGAGAAAAACTTGTAGTTTACCTCTGGAAATGTTAAAAAAGGCAGTTTTACTTCAGAAAATTTACATTCATCAGCACTGCAGTTTTTCTGACATATATGGGCATTTACTGTCTGGTGATAAACGATCTCTTTCTCCAGTCCAGGATCACCCGTAGATGTCAATTTTTATGTGAAAATTTGTTTGGGATTTGACTCTTCACAGCTCCCTTGCAGAACCACTGCAGTTGTTTAGATCTCATGAGACCCTGCCTTGAGTACTGCATGCAGTTCTGGGGTACTCAGCACACTAAGAACACTGACCTGTTGGAGCAAGTCCAGAGGAGGGCCACCAAGATGACTTGATGAAAGTCCAAGTGAGTTGGGATTGTTCAGCCTGGAAAAGAGAAGACTTAGGGGTGACCTAACAGGGGCATTCCAGTACCTGAAGGGAGCCTACAAAAAGATGGGGAGAGACTTTTTAGCAGAGCAGGTAGTCACTGACAGGACAAGAGAGAATGGATTCAAACTGAAAAAGGGTAAGTCTAGGTTAGATATTAAGAAGAAATTCTGGCACTGGCACAGTTGCCCAGAGAAGCTGTGGCTGCTCCATCCCTGGAAATGTTCAAGACCAGGTTGGATGGGGCTCTGAGCACCCTGGTCTACTGAAAGGTGTCTCTACCCATGGCAGGGGGTTGGAACTAGATGATTCTTAAAGGTCCCTTCCAATACGTGTCATTCTATGATTCTGTGATTCTAAATTATGTTCAAGTAAAGAGAGCTGGCAGTATCAATGTTGTATTCGAAACTGAGCAGTAATGTGGTTTCACCTTTTTTTCAAAGAAATGTTTTTTGTACCATCTATATTTTACCAGCTTCACATTTAATCACACAAATCCAGTTCATCAAAGACTTCTAATTCAAAATGCAGAAAATCAGGCTTTTATATATTTCAGTGGAAACTTTTTTGCTAAGTGATTGTGAAGCTAACTGGTTTTGGACATATGTACTAAAAAAACCCAGCTATCATTAGTCTGAGATGATAGGTGTATGGTATAATTCCAGAATGCTTGCTTTTTTAAAGGTGTGTTTTAATTTGCATTTGTTCTTCTTAAAAAGCTCATTCATCTCAAAGCAATACAGCAGTTAACCAGATACCTTCCAACAGAGTCTAGGAAGTTACATGTAAGGTGAGAGTCTGTAAATTTCTTAGTTTTCATAAAAAGAATTGGTCAGGTTTTGACAGAGTTGCAAGAAATCAGAGCATTCCTTAAAGTGAAATAACACAGCTTTTGAGTGTCTGTTAAGTGGTTTTTTTCCCATTTCAACCCTGTAGAAAGAAAAAGTAACCAAAAGAGTGGTGATTGTGTTACACAGTGGTTTACATCCATGCACATGTTTAGAAGAAATTCTTTGACTGCTCAAATTCATGCAAGACTGTGCTGGTTCAAATGCTACCATTGTGTGGATCATAGCCTACAGCTTGGTAATCTGAGAAGCAGAAGATTTCATTCAATACACACTCCATCTCCTCCTGAAGATTCTCTATTCAGAATGAGAGGGAGGAAATTAAACAAAACAAAACAGAAACCTACTTCAGATTAGATCTGATCTTCCTGGGAAAAAAGCATATATTCTACGGTGGGGGAATTAATACAGAAAGTCAGAAGAATGTGAAGAAACTTATGAAAGAAAATAAAGTGGATTATTGGTGCATTGTTTTCCTGCATTATTTCAGAAGTCTGTAGGTATTAGCTGAGATTTTTGATTAGTTCATAAGCAAGGATGGTTCAGTCTCACAAGACATCTGTTTCTGAAATTAAAAAGCCAACAACTGCATGATTGCGCAGTTAGCAATCTTCACTTAACAGAGATCCATGATTCAAAGAGATATGTGACTTAAAATCTTCTAGGGAGCATGAAGCAATTAATAGTTGGAACTTTTTATAGTACCTTTTATCCAAGGATCTCAAAACACTTTGCTGGCTTTAATTAGGCCTCACACCACACAATATCTGCCTGGAATAGAGAAATGATATTTTTTTATTCTGCATACAGAGAAACATGAGACACAGAGGTTAAATGACTTGACAATGATCATGTAAAAGCAAACAGTAATGATAAGAATTAATCCCAAATCTCCTACCTTCCGGTCCCATGTCCTATCCATTAGCCAAATTTCTTTCCTCTACATTAAACTCAAGGCTTTTTCTTATCTGTTCTGTAAAATGTGTGATTTTTATTACAGGATCAAAACCCAGGCAATTAGAAAGACTTGCATTCTTTCCAGAAAAAAAAAAAATTGAAAATATTAGTAAAAGACTACTTTCTGCTTTCAGGTAGAGGAGAAACTCTTACTATTTACTGCCTTGAGAGCTACAAAATATATGGAAGAGGTAAACGTTGTCTTTGGAGATAATGAATAAGGGTTTACATTTCTGCCTATGAGGAAGAATAAGTTGGGTTGGGTTTTTTTCACAGGTAGTATAAAATGCAAAGAATGATGCCTGCAGTATACTCAGGAATTCAGCATCAGAAAAAACTAATCTTAAGGCTGTGAAGGAGGTAATCTCCTGGGGACAGATAATAAGGAATCATCTCACCCAGGTATATCCCCTGAAGCTGGGAAGTGTTGCATAAGAGACACAGGCATCTATACTCCTGCAAACTCTTAAATGCTAGAGCCCTTGGCAAGAAGCTGGGGAAAAGAAGGTCAGTGGATTAAATTAGCAGATAATTGAGATAATTCTATTGTTGTGTCTCTAATAGCAACTTGACTGAGGATATTGGATACATAATATTATTTTTTTCTTATAATTTAAGGTACCTTTTGGAAATGGAGAAAAGGGCAATAACACTAGGAGTCTGAATAAAATCTGTTTTGATTTCATATCTCAGCAACATAATTAAAAGAGCCTGATTTTTTTTATTTCTAGAATTGATTACTTGTGAGATGATAAAAATGATTATTAGTAAAAGACCCTTACATAGAGAAAAATCAAGTGATTCATGAAAACTTGATTAATTTGCCTTACTAGAGACATCTCTATGCTTAGTTTTTCAAAGCCTGGAAGTTTGAATCCACTGATTTTCTTCCTGTAACTGATTCCTGCTAATTTCACCATCATAAACCACAGTGAACGCTGGAGCTGGTCAACCAGTGCAAATATTTTTTACAATTTTTCAGCAGCAGGAGATCCTAATTTCCGTGTTGAGGTATCTTGGGAAGAAATGTTCAGTCAAATACTGACTTTAGAATAAATAATGAAACACTAGCACTGACTGAAGTATTCACCATCCAAGTGATCCTGAGAACTATTATACAGTCAGGGTATAACAATGTTACTCAGGAAAAACAAGCCAGTACATTCTCATTTCAGAGGTGATGCTGTGAATTAATTCACAAGTTTTTGTTACCAAAAGTTATTTGCCAAACATTCTTTGGTAATAAGCTAAAATACCAAAGGTATAAATTAAAAAATTTGAAATTGCTTGCATTCCACTTAGACACAGGAAAAGATGGCACTGAAGTGCTCTCACTGTTCACACTTCACAGAATCTGCTGAACATAGACTTGACTTTTAAATAAATAACTAGTCTTTGGAGTTCTCATCATGGATTCTAAAGAGGCAGATGTAGCCATTGCAAATGATTTTGCTCTGTGTTACATTTGTCAAAAGCTGTCAGAATGTAGTAAAAAGGTGTTTATACAGAGTAATATGCTGCTTGAACTCCTGTATGTCTCCTAGGCTGGAGATTTTAGATTGCTGATTTGTAAGAGCAAAAGAGTTTCAAATGAGTCTGTTGTTTTCTGGCTTTACTAATTTATATATCATGCACTTCTACACATCTACATGTCTGCAAATTACAGTCAACAATCAAACCTGGAAAAGAAATCAAATCAGATAGAAAAAGACCAATCTGCTTCACACTGAGCTACATTTCTGTAGTCAGACAGTAGGACTTGTGTACAAAATAATCATTATTTTACATATAATTTTGCATGTCTTTAAGCATGTATAAAATAGCTTTGTTCAAAAATGTAGTTTGTGTCAAGACAATAAAGACTAGGGAGGAGAGGAGAATTTTGCCATATGCTGAACTAACAAAGTTTACAAAAGATTTTCATACACAGATATAAATGTGTGATTCTACTATCTTTTACATTGTGTCTCTGATCCATTCATAAAGTTTGCCTGACCTTAAGAAAATAAAAAAAACCAAACAATAACAACAAACCAAATCAAGGCTTTTAATTTAATGTGACCATTTCAAAAAACAGTATATTACAGTATTTTCATATGTATCAGAAATTGCTATATTTATCTGGAAAGAATATAAGACAGTTACATCTTACCAGTGAGCAGATACATGCTGGTTGGTCTGGTTGTTGACTAAATGAATGTTATAGTCAATATAATATTACAAGTTTTATTTACTCTAATTCTCTGTGAATATCTATGAATATCCAAGAAAACATCTAAGGAAGAAAGAAATTGCCATGAAGAGAGTTCTTACTATTATATTTGGCCAGCTGGTTTAGTTACATTCATAACCATGCTAAATAAGGAATGAAATGGTGAGAGAAAATGATACCTTCAACACAAGTCTTCATTAGTGTAAAAGTATTAAATATGTACCAATGCTTGAAACTAGTCTTTCTTATGATTTAAGGGATGAAGTATAGAAATGAAGATTTCAAAAAACCCTAGAAGATGAACCTGCTAACACAAGTTTTTCTCTTTTAAAATTTGGAGCACAGGGAGAAAATGACCTTTGTCTTTTGATAACCTCCAAAGGAACTACTTGATTGTCCTAATTTTTCTAAGAATCCTTGACCATGTTGCAGGGGCAGAGAGGTCTCAAAAGTCCCTGAACAGGAAATTGCTGGAGATTAGAAGCTTACTGGGGGATGAGTCCAAAATATAAGATGAATCTGCTCGATTTTTTACCTCCAGTATAAGTATGGTATGATGGACACTCATTCTCCACTGTAGAAATTAATGCTGCCTTCCTTTTGAAACACTCACCATTATGTTCATTTACTGTTCCATTAGAAGAAATTGGCAAAGAACACATTCTCCAAAACTTTCTATTTATAAATAAATTTCAGAGGGAGAATTATTTTCTGCCATAAGCATAGTTCAGAGTTCTATAATTAGATTTGATTTGAATTTTAGGCTTTGAAATGCAAAAGGTGTGGGAGAAATGAAAAATGTACTATATCTTCCCAAAGTGAAAAATGTTGTTGGGGGTTTTTTTTCTATTCTGCTGTTTTTTACCAGAGTAAAGTTAATTTTCTTTGTAGTAGCTGATATGGGACTAAGTTTTGAATTTGTGTTGGAAACAGTGTTGACAATACAGGTATGGTTTCATTATTGTTGAGCAGTGCTCACACAGAGTCAAGGCCTTTTCTGCTCCTATCCCACCCTGCCAGCAAGGAGGCTGGGGATGCACAAGTAGTTTGGAGGGGACAGAGCTGGGAAAGCTGACCACAGCTGACTAAAGGAATATTCCTACTGTATGTTGTTATGATCAGCAATAAATTAGGGAAGATTGGTCAAGGGGCTGCGGCCTGGGGACTGATTGGGCATCGGTCAATTGATGGGTTTCATTTTCATCACTTGTCTTTCTTGGATTTTATTTATATCTGTTATTTTCATTTTAATTTTCATTACAATAATAGTAGTAGTAGTAGCAGCAGTAGTAATAGTAGGAGTATTTTATTGTATTATTTCTTATTTAATTTTATTTCCATTATTAATCTGTTCTTATCTCAATGCATGAGTTTTCTCTTTACGTTTTGAATTTTCTTCACCCTCCCTTCTACTGGAGTGGGAAGTGAGTAAGTGGCAGTAGGGTGCTTAGTTACCAGCTGGGGTTAAACCATGACAGTCTTCTTTCCTGACACCCAATGTGATTCTCAAAGGCTTTGAGATAATAACAGATTGACCAGAGTGTATTAGAAGGGATTTATACCTGGTAACAGTTTTGGGTCACAGCGTTGATTTTTCCGTTCTTGATATTACTTTATATGATCTGTACCATGCTCTTTTTCTTGCTACACGTTAAAAGTTGGTGTTGGCTTTTGCACTTTGCTATGTTTTGTAGTGATTAGTGATGTTTTGCCAGGGAGATTCGTTATTAAAAAACTGACCTTGAGCTTAATCTGGTATTTGGGCTCTGAATTGTAGGTACAATCTCATGGAGAAAATTAACAATTATACCTTCTCCTTTATGAGTTTTTATTTGTTTGTTTGTTTTTTATGGGGGAAATACAGAATGGAACCTTTGCTACCTTCTTCTGCAAATGCCGCAGTAACTTCTCAGTATCTTGAACTACCTTCAGTAGTTAAAATACTTCTATTAATATTTTTTAGGAACATTGCTTTGCTTTTCTCTAACATGTGGGAGAATATGGGCAGATATCTAGAGAATTTCTTAGCTCAAATGGCCTGGAACTTCACTCCCAAAAGCTACAGGATCCTGGATGAAGTGATAGAATATTTGAAAACAGAATGCCATTGCTGTTCCAAAGAGGCACAACTTACCATAGTGTGCTCGGCCCTCTCCAGCATCTACCGACACTACTCAATATTATGCATCACCCTCAGTTAGAAGAGAGGGGAAACAAACTAACAAACGCTAAGGCTAAACCACATGCTAAATCAGTCACCCTTATAACTAGACAAGCACAATGGAATCAGAGAATGGGTAAGGCTGGAAAGGACTGTGGCGGAATCATCTGGTCTAACCTCCTTGCTTAAGCAGGGCACCTGCAGCACACTGCACAAGATTGCTTCTGGATGGTTCTTGAATATCTCCTGTGAAGAAGAACTGGAAGTCAACACATTTAATAAGACATAAAGAAGCTTTTTCTAAGAGGAAGCAGGAGAAAGAACCAGAAATGGCAGACAGTTCTGCTGCAGAGCAGTCACAAGAACAGGAGGAAGAGACTGAAATCATGAATGTGACAGAAAACCCCTAATCCCTTTCCCTAAGTGAGCTGTGAGATGTGTAAAATGCTAGTTAGGGTTAATAACTGTAGGCTTTTGGAGCCAAGGATGTAGGGGATCTGAAGCCTCTGTGCTATTTTTCTTTTCATCACAATTTATTATTATTATTATTATTATATTACTACTACTACTACTATTCAATTATTAAGCTGCTCTTATTTTAACTCAGGAGTTCTCTCACTCTTGCCCTTTGAATTCTTTTTCCCCCATCCTATTGCAATGAGTAGTGAGCAAAAGGCTTAGTTGCAGACTGAAGTTAAACCACAAAATTCATATATACAATAAGCCTTGAGAAAATCTGCAAATTAATCTTTACAAAGCACATCCATGTTTTATATCTTGTCTTCTATCATTGCAATAATGTGGGCCCTTTCAATTTCCCATGTAGCTAAAATACAGTACTTTGTGCGGCAATCGCATTTGAATAAATTGTTTTAAGGTGGATAGTATTTTTTTGCCATTACTCTTGGGCCTTTGACAGAGCATGATGGATAACATTGTTAGAGAGAATTTCATGATGAACAACCGCTTCAGAATTTCTGTTATTTTTTCTTATCTTTAATGGCTATGTTGCTGTTCATAGTCTAACTCCCCGTAGGGATGAGACCTGGATACACGAACTTTGTTTCATATTCCTACCTTCCTTTGAAAAAAAGTGAGTGCACATCTAGGAAATAAATTTAAGTGTGATCTGCAGACCAAAGGGTATAGGGATCAGGATCAAAAATTATATAGTAAATGAAGGCAACACAACTGAACACAAGACCCCACCTTCAAGATGGCCACTGCTCAGCTAAAATGATTTTTCTAAAAATGTGAAGTTCCTAAAATTCAATACAGTCTTCCAGCTTGGACTGTTCTATTTCACTGCCATCATCAAAGCAAATTTTGGCAAGTTCTAATCTCTTGCAAACTCTTGATGAATGTTCAGTTAAATCTGTCCTTGTGGAATCATTAACATATAATGATTGTGAATGATTGTTGTGAAGAGACATCACTTCTAGTATCAATTTAAGTTTTCATGCACTCACACCGTAAAGCAGGAGCAAGCAGTTATTTAGAGGATTTATATGCACATTTCCATACTTGCAAAATAACGAGATTCAAGTTGATTTTAATTTTGAATCCCAAAATCCAAACTTTTGTTAAGCCAAACCTGCAAATATAATTATGTTGCCATTTTCAACTGAAGGACTTGAAATCCTAGTTCCAGAGAGGGCTCTCTTGTCCCTTCAATGCAAGGAAAAATCTTGGGTAGTAGATCATGTACAAGTGACAGAAGTGGTGGGCTGAAAGCAATTCCATTGTAGGAAATTAGAGTTAATAAGGCTTAAAACTCCTCTGTCCTCTACAGAAGCTGGACTGGACAGTTAAGGAGCCACTAATGCACCTGTGCCTACTGTACCTCTGCTTCACATTTCTACAATGAATATCAATGAAATAGAAATATGATGGGATGATAATTTCCTGAGGATTGGAACTGTATGACCCCAAAGCTTGATGAACTTCAGAGTTTGCTACCAAACCTGTGATATCCATGTACAGTGATAGTTCCAAGTTCCCATCAGTCTTATTCATTTCCTATTTTCTTGAGCACGAGAGAAAGATACCCTGGGGTCTGAAACTGCTATTTTCCAGGAAAACATACCACACCAGTTAGGGCAAGAACAGGTATGGCAAGAACAGCCTTCCAGTACCTAAAAGAGGCATACAAGGAAGGCTGGAGAGGGACTTCTGGCAAGGGCAAGCAGTGATAGCAAAAGAGGGAATGGCTTTAAGCTTAAAGAAGGTAGATTTACTGTGAGAGTGCTGAGATGCTGGCAGAGATTGTCAGAGAAGTTGGGAGTGCCCTATCCCTGAAACTGTTCAAGGCCATGCTGGATTGGGCTTTGAGCACCCTGGTCTGGTGGAAGATTCCTTTCCCATGGCAAGGGGGTTGGAACTAGATGAGCTTTAAGGTCCCTTCCAACTCAAACAATCTATGATTCTATGAGCATTGTCAAACACAATGAGGTAAATAATTACTACAGATATTCAGCACAGAAATCCACTAGCAATAAATTCAGCCTAAAATATCATTTCTAGTGCAGTCTGTGTGAACACCAGGTCCAGAAGGTAAAGCAGCCCTTTACAGTGTGACTGTATGATACAGCACTGTCCCCTTTGTCATGTGTTCACTGAAAATATAGGCCCATTTAGCTCTACTGAAACACTGTTTATTCATTCCTTTGAAGCTTCAGTAGCAGATTCATCTCTAACACGTTTGAAAAGTATAAAGCATTGTTGATAGAAGTAAAAGCATGATTAAAGAGGTAGTGCAGTAACTGTCAGTCACATTTTTTAAAGTCATTATCCTGTTGCAGACCTCTGTGTAAGAGGCCTGTCTCCTTACCAAAATATAGATAGCTATAATTATATGAGAAAGCAAAAAAGGAGTTGTTTCATCTTTGACTCTAATTTGTGTGTGTGCATGTGTACACATGTGAACACCTGTTTGTCTGTCTCTGAGATAACTTTTCTTTCCTTCCTCAAAATGTATTAAAAATGCAGGTCTCTAAACCAACCAAACCAGTCCTAGACATGAAACAAATTTTACCAAAAACATCCCATTAAATCAGAATTATGTGACCATTTGCTATATATTTTGGGTATTCCAGATCATGGATGCAATAAGGAAAAAAATTTTAAAATCTCAAGAACTCAAGAAAATATTTCTTAAATAATGGTAAGAATGAAAAAAAAATGTGGAAAGGCTATTCAATGTGAGTATTGCCTTGAAATGTCACCCTCTGTCTTAGGAAGGGGTAAGGGTAGAAACTTAACTACATTGTCTGCAAAACTGCACAGAAAACCTTATCTATTTAAACAAACACTGTTAACAAGAAAACTCTATTTTACTACCTTTTGTTTTTGTTCAAACTGTCTCACATTCTGCCAAAAGTAGAGCAGAAAGGCTGCTTTCCTCTCTCTGTAGAAGAACACGTCTAGAATACTGAATTTACCCATCTGCATTTCTCTGAGAGGACTGCAGAGGGGAAGAAGGCATATTTTACATAAAAATCTCCTACAAATTTCAGAACTCCACAAAGAGTAGCTCAAAATGACAACACTCTCTAAAAGTCTTATAGTCACTTGCTATAAAAGTTAGAGCCACTTGCAGGGCAAAATGAAAGGAGAACTTCACACTTATCCTGGCTAATAACATTTTGACAGGAAATTCCTTTCTCAACAACGCAGATGTGAATTATTTGAACCACAAAATCATGAATCACAGAACTGATGTTGTTGTTGTTGATGCTATTCTGAGGAACCTGTGGAGATGGCATAATCCAGCCCACTTGCTCAAAGCAAGGATGGCCAGAGCAGGTTGTTTGGGGACTGTGTCCAGTTCTGGTTTGAATATATCCAAGTTTGTACACCCCACAACTTCTCTGTTTCAATATTTAACCATTGTCATAATAAAAATAGTAGTTTCTAGTCTTTAAATGGAATTACGTGTACTTCAGCCTCATCCAGGTCATTAATAAAGATGTTGAATGACCCTGGTGCCAGTATCAACATCTGGAACACACCAGTAGTGACTGGTCTCCAACTAGACTTTGTGCCTCTGATTTCAACCCTCTGAGCTTGGCCATTCAGCCAGTTTTTGATCCTTCTCAGTGTCCACTTACCTACACTATGCTTCATTAGCTTTTCCATGAGGTTTTTAATGGGATATAATGCCAAAAAATTTATTAAAATTAAGAGAAACAGCAACCACCATTCTCATCCATTGAGCCAATCATGACATTATGAAAAAATATTAGTCTTGTAAAGAAGGATTTCACTTTCATAAATTAGTGTAGACTACCCCCAATCTCCTTATCCTGGAAATGGAAGCCAATCATCTCAGGTGTTTCTCCCTACAGAGTTGATTCCCTATGTAATCCAGCGCCTCCTCACTGGAAGCCAACAGTATAAATTTTATGACCTAGGATATGAATACATGATTTGGTGTGCAAAATCCTGAAAGCCAATACAGATGCTTAAATACTAGTTTCTTGCTTTGGAGGCAATGTATCCAGCACCCAAGAGAATGCAGGATCTATAAAAAGAATTAAAAAACTGGCAATTAGCGTGATCATAGAGAAGTGGAGATAATGAAACAAGTTGTGTTTCCCAGTTTGAAGCCGAGATGACTTCAGTTGGGGTACATCAAATCAATGATTCAGAATGTAAATCAAAGAATTTTTATTTTCCCTTTAAAAAAAAAAAAAAAGAAAATCATATCAATATTTAGTTAATTTGGATTGAGTTTAAAAAGCTTTGTGATTCATGGGATGATTTAATTTATCAAGATCTTTGTGAAGGATTGGATGTCATACCACATAGTAAACCATCACTTAAAGCAGTGAAGATGAGTTTAGTGTCAGTACTAAGGTGGATAAGGAACAGGCTGCTGGCATAGTTATAAGAGGTGTGCTGGAGAAAGAGCTGTAGGCTGAAAGATATTAAAGGAGCAGGTAGTTAAGGGGTTTTCATTTCATGAATAAATTGGTTGCAAGACCAGTCATCAGGCAGAATATCATATAGGGTAAATTGGATCATTTTGAGGATGGAAAAAAAGGAAGACAGAGGACATTTAATAGTAAAAATTGAGATTCAGACCTTTAGGAACTTGGAACATAAAGTCCAGTTTAAACTGGATGTTATTATCTGGAATTGGTAAGGAGAGTTATGTTTCTACCAGTCAATGACAGAATACCCTTCAGTAATTTGTGCAATACTACTGTGAAAAATATCAAACGTGATTCTATAGCCACACTAAGGAAAGTAATAACACCACCATCATTTGAAAATATTCACACATTTGCAGCAGGTATTCCTCTTCTAGAATATTGTGCCTAGTTCTCCGTTAGGACATTCATATTTAATAATTTTCAATGCAAATTGGAACTGATGAAGAAATGGCTAAGCAAACAATATATGGAACTGAGAAAACATTAGTTAGATTCATTTGGTCTGCCAAAATGAAAGCTGACAGAGGGCATGTTTTCTACCTACAAATATGTAAAAAGTACCAGAGAAAGATAAGAGAATATATAAATATCCTTTGCTTATGAAGAAACTTAGACTAAACTTTAGAAAAAAGATAGCTCTTAGAAGAGTGTCCAAACAGAGTAGAAAACCAAAATACTTAACTCAGTCTTCAATGGCACACTCTCTTCCCACACCTCCCAGTGGATGAACCACAAGACAGGAGCTAGGGGAACAAAATCCCTCCTACTGCAAGAGAGTATCAAGTTTGTGACCAGCTGAGGAACATGAATATACATAAGTGTATGAAACCTGAGAAGATGCATCCCAGAGTCCTGAGGGAATTGGCTGACATAGTTGCCAAGCCACTCTCCATGATATTCAATAAGTCATGGCAGTCAGGCAAAGTCCCTGGTGACTATAAAAGGGGAAACACTGCACACATTTTATAAAAGGATAGAGAGGAAGACCCTTGGAAATACAAACCTGTCAGCCCCACCTCTGTGCCTTGGAAGATAGTGGAACAGATCCTCCTAGAAGTTCTGTTAAGGCACATTCAGAACGGGGGGTGATTTGAGACAGCAAATATGGCTTCGCCAAGGACAAGTCCGGCCTGACCGACATAGTGGCATTCTAGAATGGAGTGACTATATCAGTGGACAAGGAATGAGTTGTGGCTGTCATCTACCTGTACTTCTGTGAGGCCTTTGAAAAGGTCCCCCACAACATCCTTCTCTCTAAATTGGAGAGAGGGGGATTTGATGAAAGGACTGTTCAGTGAATGAGGGGTTGGTTGGATGGTCACATCCAGAGGGTTGTGGTCAATGGCTCAATGTCCAGATGGATGTCAGTGAAAATGATGTCCCTCACAGGTCTGTACTGGGACCACAAATGTTTAATATCTCCATCATTTTGCAGATGACATGCAGCCGAGTTGTGTGGTTGACACACCTGAAGGATGCGATGTCATCCACAAGGACATCCACAAGCTTGAGAAGTGGGCCCATGGGAACCTCATGAGATTTAACAAGGACAAGTGCAAGGTTTTGAACCTGAGTCAGGGCAACTCCCAGTATCAATACAGGCTGGGAGATGAAAAGCTGGACAATGTGTACTTAGAGCACAAAAAGCCTGGGCTGCAGCAAAAGAAGTGTAGCCAGGTCAAAGGGCTCCACTTTCATGAGGCCCCACCTGGAGTACTATGTCCAGTTCTGGGATCCTCAGCAAAGGAAAGACATGCACTTGTTGGAGCAGATCCAGAGGAGGGCCACAAAAATGATCAGAGGGCTTGAAAGCCTCTACTGTAAAGACAAACTGAGAGAGTTGGGTTTATTCAGCCCAGAGAACAGAGCACTCTGGAAGGGACCTTATTGCAACCTTTCAGTACTTGAAGAAGGTTTATAAGAAAGATGGGGACACACTTTTTAGCAAGGTCTGGTGTGATAGGACAAGGGGTAATGGTTAAACTATAAGAGGGTTGGTTTAGCCTAAATATAAGGAAGAAGCTTTCACAATGAAGGTGGTGAGTCACTGGAACTGTTTTCCCAGCGAGGTGGTAGATGCCGCATCCTCAGAAACATTCCAGATCAGGATGGACTGGGGTCTGAGGAACCTGGTCTACTGGAACGTGTTCCATCTTATTGTAGGAGGGGTTGGACTAGATGACCTTTAAATGACCCTTCCAACAATACCATTCTATGATTCTATGATACCATGAACTGTTTTATCTAAGAAGTTTGAGCAATTTACAATAATAATTGTACTGCAGCTTGATAGGGCAGGGAAAAAAAAAAAAAGAAATTGATAATCCAGTCCCATCTCTTATGCTTTTGAGAACAATTGATCAAATATCTCACTGAAGAAAATGTTACTTTTAGCAGTTCCTTGAAGATTTTGGTATCCTTCTTGTAAGATGTCCTGTCAGTTGGTTTGAAGAATATAGCATAAAAGGCCCATTCACTAAACTCACATGATAATTCTTGTGAGATAAATATATTTACAAAGATTTTATTAGTAAGGTCATCAATGCTCCTTTACCATCTGCATGGCCTCTTCTAGTTTTGAGCTCTGGTTATAATTTTGGGATTCACCAGAAGGATGGTTGGTGCTGTTGACTCCCTGGGGCTCTGGGCTCCTCTTTCTACCCCTGATACATTGCAATACAGCTCATGTCCTAACAGATAGAGGAAAGAAAGGAGTTGGAGAAAAGAACTGGGAGAAGGTTATAATATTTTTTCATTAAAATGACAGGTCTGTATCTCTGAACACAGATAAGAAAAGTCCTAACTGTCTTATATCTGCATGGAAAGAGATCATTCCATAAGAGTTTATTGGTGTGTATCAGTGGACAGTCACTCAGGTAGCAAAGCTCTGTTAGATCACTCCATTAATCTCTTTGATAATGCAGTATTGTTCCCTAATGTACTTTTATTCACTTTTTATTCAGTCTACTTTTAAATGTCAAGAAATAGGGCTTATATTATTCCCCTTTGGAGAGGACTCTACAGATTAATAGGTCTCACTCTCTTTCTTCATCTTCTTTTCCCACTTCTCTTTTCAACAGTCAGCCATTATTTTCCATTTCTCAGCTTTATCCAATAACTCACAGCCACATCCAGTATTACACTAAATTAATTCTTACCTTTTTTTTTAAACTAAAACCTTTCAAATAACTTCAGGCAGTTATCATTTTCCTCTCCACATCTCTAGGCATGTTGCTATTTTCTTAAAAACAGTGAATAGAACGGGAACGGAAAGGAGACATTTAATGACTATAGATCTCTGGTATTGGATTGGTTTTTTTAGGTTACTACATGTAAACTAGTGTTGTAAACAAGACATGGCTTATGCAAAAAGTGAGAATAGAGATAATGAATTGCTTACAAAAGTGATTTATACAGTAACAGTATGAAAAATTGCATTTTGCACATTTTCTGCATAAAATTTGCACACATTCCATAGAAACCAGCTAATATCTCTTAGCAATTTTGTCCTGACTTAAACGGCACATAGTGCCTCAAACAAAGATTTCCTGAACTTTTGCCCCTCTTCTTACTACCTGGTAATCATGGCATTTAAATTGCTTTGCTTCACAATCTACTGTTGCCACAAATTTCTTATTCCCCGGAACGAAATAAAAATCATTCAGTCTTAGTACATAAAATTCAAAATTAAGTAAGTAGAGGAAACAAGCTACTACAATTTTGCCTACAATGCAAGCAGTTTCTAAACACTCTGCAGGCACATTGCAGTAGATCCTAACCTGCTTTTCTTTCAAATGCAGAATGGGATGTATCATTGAAACCAATTGGAGAGTATTCCTTTTGCTTGCCTGGTGAGGGTGAATTTATAATATAATATATAATCTGATAAAAATACAATACCTGCTGCCTTTTGCAACTACTCTCTACTTTTTTCTACAGAAATCTCTGCTAACATTCAGGGCCTCGGTATTATAAGCCATTAATAGGAAAGCCACATTATAGTGGCTTTTTTTTTTAAGGAAACATAGGGTTCTTGGCTTCTTGTCTTAACTGTCTTCTGTAGAAAGATGACCAGAAGTGCCAAAAGAGTAGAATCAGTGTCTGTCTATATATACATCTATAAACAAATATAGATGTGTATGTGCTTGTGCATGCATATGTATACATATATATAAGGTAATATAATATGCAATTTTAAAGTCTGATTCTGTTGATTCTGTATAGGCCAAATCAGTCTCCTCATTAAATCAATTTCAAAGGGAAATGAATATATTTAAAGAGTGAGACATGTCTAGCATTTCTCCTGATGAGCTAAATCCATTTTAAGTATACTAAAGTCATCAGAGTTACTGTGGGGAGACAGTCATCTGGGTGTTTGCACAGGATTATGAATGTACAGGTCATTTGTTAAGTATTGTTCTGACTAATTACGCTCACTACTTTTCACTTGCAAATGCTGGAATACTAAGCTGTGCTCCAGCTCTCAGGGATAACACTGCCACTGGCTTGGACTCAGTTTTTGGGATATATGTGCAGTAAGAGTAAAGCTCTGTGAGAAAAATGAGTATTTAGGAACCGAAACAAGCTTTGAACACTAGATTTTGAGTAGTGTATATACCAGGAGCAAGATTACCTTATCCCACCACATTCTTATTTAAGTTTGTAGGGAAGAAAGAACCTTTTGTCCTTTACATGCCTCTACTTTATAGAATTATCGAATCATATAATGTTTTATGTTGGAAGAGACCCTAAAGATCACTTAGTGTCAACACCCCCTGCCATCAGCAGGGGCATCTTCCACTAGACCAGGCTTTCCTAAGCCCCATCCAACCTGTCCTTGAACACTTCCAGGGATGGGTCATCCACAGCTTGTCTACACAACTGGTTCCTGTGTCTCACTACCCACAGAGTGAAGAATTTCTTCCTAATATCCAATCTAAACTTAACCTCTTTTAGTTTAAAATTGTTAACCCTTGTCCTATCACTACATGCCTTGCTCAAAAGTCCCTCTCTAGCTCTCTTGTAGCCTCTTTAGATACTGGAAGCTGCTATAAGGACTTTCCAGAGTCTTCTCTTCACCGGGCTGAATAACCCTGTCTCAGTCTTTCCTCATAGGAGATGTGTTTCATGCCTCTAACAATCTCTTTACTTCTCTTTACATACAGACCCACAAAATTTGAAGACATTACATTGTACAGAAACCATATCATCATGCTTGCATTTTAGTGGAGGATGAGTGATAGTCTTAGTTCGTCAGCTGTTACATGGTAGGCAGCTTATTAAAATGGATGTGAGATCTACTAATGTTTGCACTTTAATAAAAGTTCCTGGAAAAAAAACTAGTTTGGTCTCAGATACCTTGTCTTGGTATCTTTTTTTCCTGTAAAATTGCATTCACCCTGAGAAAACTGGGTGAATTCACAACATCCTGAAACAGGGATAACACAGTGACCATGACTGAGACATTCTTTATAGAAATCTTGGTACCATTTAGGAGCAAGGTGGCCTAGCATATGAAGGGAGGATTCAGTGTTCAGCATAAGTAGTACTTTGTTCACTACTGCAGATAATCCAAAATGGTGTCTGCCTGACTCACATATTAAGATTAAAGTTTCAAGGTCAGAGATACGGCCAAGAGAGCAAGCAAAGCATAATGTAAATATTTTTTATCTAGATTAGTGGATGTGATTCCTATGTTTAAGCAGAAGTTTAAATGGTTTGTATTAGGAGGAAAAAAACAACCAAACAAACCCAAAGTGAAGACAATTTAGTCAATTGCTGTTTGTATTTTTGTGCAGCTTAGAAGTGTTTCACTGTGTTTACTTAGAAGAATAAGTTTTCTTGTATGCCCATATTTGTATTTCCCGCTACCCCCAGTCTCACCAGGCTAATTCCAAACCCAGTGATAAGTCTAGAGAGGAAGAAATAGATACCAAGTCTTAAGTTTCAGTGAAATCTAGTGACTGGGTATAGAAAGGAAACTTTAAAAAGGTCCTTATCAAAGAAAAGCTCTGGGATGACTTTGGTGAATGTCTGTTACATGTGCAATGTGGACACCCATCTAAAAACATATCTGAACTAGCCACAGCACTTTCCTCCTGCCCCAGCAGCATGGAAGGGGAAGGGAGTTTTGATCATAGTGAGAAGACACAAAGTGAGGAACTGAAACTCTGTATTCTGCAATACTTCTCTGAAAGTATAAGGAAGGCAGCTGGGGGGGTTGGCATATTGAGAGTTTCTGGGCACACATTCATAGCAATACACGTTTCATTAGCCTCATTATTCACAGAGAAACTTGTGTAAATCATCCCACAGGAGTCAGCACACAAGAAGAGCCCAAAATCTGTGGTGGCCAGAACCTGATTCTCACAAAGAAAAAAAAAAAAAAAGATTGTTCCAAGGTATTAAGCTGGGGAATGTAGTTAACGGTTTCCTGAGATAGAATAATGAAAAGAAATGTCAGCTATTGAGGTTTATAGGAAGTGATGCAAGGGAACTATCTTGTATTGAACTCTGTTTTATTTCAAGCATGCAAGTCAAAAGCTTTCTCTGATGTTGTTTCCCACTGTATTTTCTTTTGGAGGCTAAGGAAATATAGGATGGATGAACAGATTGTAAGATGTGGAAAAAATTGGTTGGATCACTAGAGTTAAAAAATGGAGATCAATGGCTCACCATGCAGCTGGCTGACAGCAATGACTAGAGCCTCCCACAGTTCAGTACTAGGACCCATACTGTTCAACATCTTCATCAAAGACCTTGACAACAATGTACCTTCAACAAATTTGCAGGTGACTATAAAATTGAAGAGAGGGTTACAACAAATGTCAGAGCTTCCAGTCAGAGTGGCCTTACATCACTTAAGGGGTGATGCAACAAAAGTATTATTAGATTCAGCAAGAAAAAGAGGAAAGTTCTACATATATGGCAGAATAATCCTAAGCATCAGGACAGCATGGCAAGAGTCTGACAGAGTAGTAGCCCTACTGAAAAGAGTTTGGTGATTGCAGTGGTCTCCAAGGTGGAATATGAGCCACTGAATGTGTTTTCATCAGAAACTATATTCTGCGTACTGAAATGCATGGCCAGCAGATCAAAGCAAGCTATCATTCTCTTCCCAGCACTGGTGAGATTCCACATTGATGGCATGTGGAGAGCAGTTGTAAAGTTCAGCAGAGGCCAAGGGCATATGGCTGGTCCACAGGTAGCAATACCCAGGCTTCTTTGGTCCAGAAAATAGAGGCAAAAAAGTGAATCTAATACTAGCCAAGAACTACATGGAGGGGAGTTTCAGAGACCCAGACTCTTCTTGAAAGATGGCAAAACAAAGTAAAATGAAATCATAGCCACTCATTGTGGCTTACGAGGTTCAGATCAGATATTAGTTTGAAAAAAAAAGTCACCGGGAAGGCAGTACATAACTGGGTAACATAAGTTACCCATAGAGGCTGTGGACTCTCCATCCTTGGAGGACTTCAAGAACCTACTAGACAAAGTCATGGGGTGTGTCACACCTAGTGCTGGGGACACTGGCACTGTTTCAAGCAGGAATGTGAACTCAGAAGTCTCCTTCAGATATCCTTTCTATGAATCCGTTGGTCTATGAATCTGGGGTCATGTTTCTCCAGTGGAATATAGTGATTCTCAGTGGAAAAATTGGTCAAGCCAATAATTGCATTTAAACTGGAATTTTTCTGCTGTGAAATTAGATTTTTTACATTTTTAATGCATATAAATTATGTCATATCTTTAAGTGAGGAAACGAAGGCAAACCACAAAGCTTGGTTAAATATTTGGAAATCCTACCTGCGAATACTCTGGAACATAAACTACCTCAGCTAAGGTGCAAATTGGAAACAAGGAAATGACAGGGTCTTAATTAAGGAGAGGGTAGAACAGTATTTGGAGAATAGCCTCATAAGTTCCTAAAAGAAAAAAAAGTGCACCAAAGTGCACCTCTGACCTGTTCAGATTTCTTGAAAAAGTTAATAAAACAGTATATAAAGGTGACTCAGTGGACATAACTTACTTTGATACTTCTTCATAAGGAATTCTCAGAGAGAATAAATCTTCACAGGGTAGGGAGCATGGTCTTTTAGTGAATTAAAAATCACTTAAGTCAAATAAAACATAATGAATGGTTGTGAAGGATTCTTCTGTCTCAGTCACCCTGGGTCACTTTCATAAGTCCAGGTGATGTGAGGAATGGAATAAGACTGAGAGAGAAATATTAGCATATGACACTAGGCTATCTTGATATGAAGAGAATAATATGGTACCCTTAAAAATATAAATGCATTAACACTCATCACCTATACTGCAGTAGCCTCTAGCAGCCTTTACTGTTGTTACCTTGCTGAGTTAGACTCTATGCAATATAACGTAAATACAGTGTTTTCTCCAAGGAGTTGTCTCCCAAAGGAGACAGTAGGTGAAACTCAGCAATAGCAAACATGGTCAACATTTGTTGAGATGAAAATAGAATGCCAAGACAGGTTTAATATAATTAACTTTGAACTTGTCTTCAATTCTGCATTCTCCTGTGTTTTCATTTTATCTGTTCTTGTCCCTTCTGTTTTCTCCTTCTTTGGGAGGTCAGCACCTGCAGATTTCCCCCAGAGCTGCTCTCTTCCTTGGCTTAATTTTCAAGGTGCAGGCAGTTCAATTGACTTAAATGCATAAGTCATGTCTGTTTTGTTGTCAGACATCATTCCTGACAATCAAGCAGTTCTTTCTTCTGTGATCTTTTGCTTCTTTATATCTGTTATCCCAAACACAAAGACCTAAGTCACACTGAGCTTTCCTTTGACTTCATCTTTTCAGCCTTAGATACAGCTTAATAACCTGCCTGGTTCTACAGCTGTTGGCTTCCTGAATAAGTAGAGCAGCCATTTGCAAAGGAATTTTACAATTTATTTACTGCTCTTTCTTGTTTAAGGTAGTTGCAAGACACATTCTCTGCATTTCTGCTTCTTGCATCTCTCTTCCTATCTTTTATCTTTATCCTTTCCTCTATTTAGAGGTTCAGCTGAACTTTAGATAACTCTTAATGCAAATGAAATAGGAATTGAATGTTCCTGCAGAGGTTAACTACTTTGAAAAGTCAATGGAAGCTAACATATACCTCTGAAAACTTCCATTTTCACTAGGCATCTCCCTCATTTCATTTTTGGAGAGTTTTCTATTTGTGTACTGAAGGTACACTGCTGTGAAAATCTTGCTGTAAATTCGTACCTGCACAAGCATGATAAAGGCAAGGGAAAATCTGTCTGTGTTTACCTGAAGCTTTTGACTTTGCCAGTGACAGTACACACAGCTCTTTCGATGGGGAAACTGTCCTTCCAGAAAGACTAAAGATGAAAATTTGAACTCCCAAGACCTCAGTACAAATCCATGGCAGAAAAATGCCCATGCTGCACTATTAGGCGCTTACCTCAATACATAATTAACACGGAAAAATTGCACTAAATTGTCCCAGCTTTAGAGTATCTGATTTACAGAGAACAAAAGGAACTTATGCACTTGCCCTTAAATGTAGTATGCAAATGGTAAATTTAAACCATCCACTAAGTAAACAGGGTAATTTAGGCCATCTCCTACAAAAGGTTAAGTAAAGAGGCAAGCAAACAGAAGGTCAGATTTATCGATTAAAAAATGCTTTATGGAACTTCTATCAGGATGAACTTATTTGAGTGTTCCTTCTTCCCTTTGATTTTTTTTTTTCTGATAAGAATTTTAAACATCAGTAAAATTATAACTTAAAATGTAGGGACAGTTTAGACTAGGTGAACCCAGCTGTTTTTCAGAAGTAAATTTTACTTCTCATGATGAGTCTAATTACCGGTATAGATGTTGAGCCGTTTTGCTGAAAAAAAATAAAATTCTCTTTGGCTGATAGATATTTATAATGTTAGCAAGGACAGGGCGGTTCTAGGTAATACTGTAAATTGGTTGTGGATATTTTTTTTCCATATAATGTTATCTTCCCCTAATTTTTCCTTAAAAAAATTAAAATACAAAGGAAGCATAGATGGCATATGTCTCAGCTAAAGAACATTCAGGCTGGAGCTCCTCACTTTTTCACATGAATAATCTTATCAATATTTCAACATTCACAGGCTGAAGAGGAAAATTTTTATTTTACTCGTAGTACAGTTGCAACAAATCAGGAAGTTAAAAAGGTTTTTTATTTGTTCACAATCAAGGAAATTTGCTGAAAAAAATGAACAACCCTTTGTAGCAAGGTACTGCTGGCTGACACCTCTTTTCCGTGTAGGATGATAGAGCTGTTTTGCATGAGGCTCCCTGACTGACATTTGAG
Source organism: Pseudopipra pipra (assembly GCF_036250125.1). Lineage (NCBI taxonomy): Eukaryota > Metazoa > Chordata > Aves > Passeriformes > Pipridae > Pseudopipra > Pseudopipra pipra. Next base: position 32,260,544 of record NC_087550.1, on the reverse strand, counting down.
TGGGTGCAATATTAAAAAAGCTGTGCTTTTACCTTATAGCTTGCAGTGTTGTGACAGACATTGGATGTCTTCACCTTAGAAAGTATCTGGGAAGAGAGGTAGCTTGTTATGCCTCTGGCCTGAAATTCAGGCCAAGATCCAATTCTGCTCTTCAGCACAGCATTCTCACCACTTTCAGCTTAGATCTTCCATGGAATTTAGCTGCGTAATTTTAATTTTCATTCATAAGTCCTAGTAGAAACATTATTTTTAAGATTCCTAGGTCTACTAATTGTTTTAATACCTATAAACTTGGCTACTGGCCCTGATAAGATGATTTGGAGTGCCCATAATATCGTCTGAAGTGAAATTCCGGAATTCAGTGAAGTTTATTAGCTACTTTGAGTTATTCTGTAATGAGTCTTACATCCATTTGTTTGTTTAAATGTCTGAAGTTTAGGCAGTACAACACCTTCCTTCAGTCACTGCAAATTGAAAGCACCAAGTTTTCCAGTGATTCAGACACACAAACAAGAAACTTCTAGAAGCAGTCATTAGTGTCACTGTCATTGATGCCAGTAGTAGTAGTAGGGCGATATCAAGAAAAAGAGGTGTTTCTCATATTTTTCATTATGGCTTAGTGAATTCATTTGCAAAATGTATCTCATATCCTTCCAGTCCAAAAGGGAGTATTAATTTTAGGTAAGTTAGAGATAAAACTGAGTTTAGACTGATGTGAGAAAAGAGGAACACCTTCTATCTCTGCTGTTTAATCTGTACAACAGTGCAATCAGAAATGTAATAGGTCAAAAAAAGAAGTCAAGATGAAGCACAGCTTTGCATCCCAAAGATAGGAAATACTTACCTGGGCAATGTCAGTCCTGAGGTTTTGTATCTGCTCCCAGAATAGTTTGCTTGTTTTACTTTCAGGAGTCACTGGATGAAATGTAGAATTTGTATATTTAGCATGTTGCTAAAAACGTCCTTACCACAATCCAGAAACTAAAAATGCCCTTGCCTCGAGCTGTATCTCTCTCATATCTGTATGGCTCACAATCAGCTACAAAACCTTTTTTTAGACATAATGGAACATAGTAACTGGAGCCTGAAATCTCTAAGCCCCTCATCTGCCTGAAGGCCTGAATTCAACTTTTCAAGATGGAGCGTGACCTTCATTCTCAATAGATCTTCATCTTTACGCAGCATCTTTACATAGCAGTGCAATTGTTCACCATGATATTCACTGCAGAGCAAACACAGAAGAAAATATACCGCATACACTGAAAGGAGCCTTCACTTATATTGCCATCCTGCCCATTTTATGGAATCGAGCACAAACAGGGTGAACAGAGCTCAAATCAATAAGGACATAACACCCACTGTTGTCACAATTTAAACAGCCACAGGACAATCTGTTTTAAATTAGCACATGACAGATTTTATAGTAAGCCTAAAATGCAGTGACTGACTCGTGGAAACAAGCTCAATCCAGCTTTAAGACAACCCAGGCTTCAGGGTAGCAGTGGCACCATGAAGCCTACTGTGAGTAATCATCAGAGTTATCTTGTGCAGATTTCCCAGTCCGTGTTGTCATGCTATGTCTGGAAGGGAATTCAAAAAGACGGTTCTAGCCTTTCTCAGCTAGTCAAGATCTAGCCTTTCTGGGTTGCACTGCACATGAAAAACTAGAGACTCTCCCAGAAATCCTGTAACCAACTCAATCGAGAAAAAAGTGCAATCAGAAAACCTTTCCACCAGGTGGCAGGTAGTGTCAGATGCTGGGATGATCTCAACATCAGGCATTGCTATTTTTAACTCTCACATTTTCAGCTTGCACAAGATTTTTGTTGTGGTTTTAAACTATGATATATGCATTCAAACTGAAAATGGCTTCTAGGAGGAGGTAGGGACCCAAACCTGGTGATCTTCAAGACAACTAATTTGTGGACAACGTAAGAAACTCAAAGTTATGAAGGCATAAAGACCACTAGTTTAGTATTTGGTTGAAAAGTTCCTTTAATTTCCCCTGTTTAACTTTTGTGTCCTAGTCCTTAATTCTAGTCAGTGGAGAGTCTGGTTATTATATGACAGCAAGAGAGTGGCTATAAGGTCATGGGGATAGCATTGATGGTACTTATGGACTGGAAATGGATGTTCTTTGACAGTAGCTTGGCATTACTCTGTAAAGTGTGTGTATAAGAAATTAAAAGAGATTATAAATGACTGAATTGCAATTGGCGTATGAGTAAGGGTTTTGGCAACAGCAGGAGGGTGATGGGATAAAGATAACTTTTGGCAGCACTCCAGAGAAAGCTCTATGCATGGAAACAGGCTGAAAAGCTGTGAGAGGAAAAAAATAACCTCAGAGTCAAGGGCAAATCTTGGAATTTCTATTCCTGAAAACAAAGTAAAGATGACAATCACAGAGCTAGAGACATGGGACAGCAATAACTCTTTATCCATATTGTGTCTTCAGGCTTTGAAGGATTCAGTAGGAAAAAGTTATGGTGTAGCCAAGAACTGAGACAGGCAGATAAATGGGAAACTGAAGGATAGGAGAGTAAGTCAAGGAAGACATAGAAAAGGCTGTCATCTAAGAAAAAGTGATGGTCTATATAAGCCATCTGTGGCCAGAAGCCTGTAAAATACTTTAAAAAAATGTCAGGATATATTATCTGGAGCCTTTTCAATAGTTCATTTAAATACAAAACTTAAATCTTAATGTTTCAAATCTTTATGAAAGCATAATTATAACAGAAATCTCAAAGTCATTACATGTAATAGTCACCAAAATTCAGTTTGACACTTTTTTTTTTTTGCATCTTTTGCTGTTGGGCAAAAGGTTGTAATGGGCCAAGACATTCCTTGCTGTAACCAGGTTCACTTGGCAGGCTTATAGGCAGAGGGTCTTTGTAATGGTCTCGGACAATTATGTTTTCTTATTTTAGGCAGAATCAAAGAATTCTTATCTTCAATACGTTTTTTGCAATGATTTAATCTTTACAAACACCCATAAAGAGAGAAACTGAGTCAGAGACTGATCAGAGGTTAGAAATGTATTTGTGTTGCGCAGTGAGTTGAAGTTTGTAGTTCTCAGTGTCTTGGTCTGAGGTTAGTAGATAACACTTTGCTTGTGACATAAAAAGGCTCTAAGGATATGGAAATCCACGTCGGTAGCTGGTTTGGAGCTACAGGAGTACCTGCTTTCAAAATTCATCTAAGGTCTTTCATGAGGGCTGATGATAATAACTATGTGTATACCAATAAACCGTAAAGGAGAAACAGGCACTGGATTTCATTTGTCCTGTGGTACAACAGTTTGACTGGGATCTAAGTACACTGTTTTTCCCCAAATTGTTTCTGGGCATAGTTCAGGATTTATTATGCAACTGGGATCACAAGCAGTTTACATATAGCTATTCTCCTCACAAACATGTTCTCTTATGTGTCAGCTGGCGTCTGAAACAAGGATCACTCTTGGATATATATATAGATGACTTCTGATGTGCGACTGGGGCAGTGCATATATCTCCATAGCTCGCCTTTTTTTTTTTCTGGCAATGACCATTAGGGCTCAGTCAATACAAGGAGAGTAACAGAACAGCTTTTCTCTGTCCTTGAAAGTACTTAGTTTCATCAGGACTTACTGTTGTGTAATTATGTACATCTATACCTTTACTGAACAAATCTTCCTGCTTCCCTTAAGTCTCACCCTAGAACAGCCACCCATCTTGTTCTCCAGAGATTCTTCACCCATCTCCATCACCAGGACCACAATAAGAGGCAGCTCCCTGGACACCATGATTCAGTATCCTTTTACTCTAAAAAAGTCATGAACATACTCATTTGTTCCTATTTGTCCAGCTGTGGTCTGCTGGTCCTTGTTTTCTTTTTCTATAACAAGAAAAAGGACCACATCCATGGCCCTAGAGTGTACTGAAATTTTTTTATTTTTTTTTTACTGTGAAGTGACCCATCTTCACTTCACCATCAACTACAACAAACCAAAAAAAAACACTAAACAAAGAAGTTGTAGTCTGGCATATTCCTTTAAGGCATTGCTGAAGAGTAGGAAAAAACTTGCAAAATTTTCCCCACCACAAAAATACCCTCCATAAACTAATTTAAAACAGAGCTGCCAGAAGTTCCTGTACAGGCTTTGTCTACACTTTCAGCTTCTCCATTCTGTCTTTAACCCAGCCTTGTCATCCTTGGTAGTTCTGGTTTCTCCTCTGTCACCTGGAGCAATCAGTCTGTGTTCTGCTGCCTCGCAGATTCAGCAGCAGGCTTCAAATCTCTGTTTATGCCTCAGTTCTCTCTCTCCTGCTCCTCCTCACTTATTTATGATTGAAGCGTGTGATTGTATTGTTTACAGTAAGTCTGTAAAATGCTTGTGGAAACATTTTCCTGGACAGAATATCTGAACCAAATAATTGCATTTTAAGTACCTCTCAGATTCCTTGTGGGAGATGGAAATTAGCATAAATACGCAATTTACCTCATCTTCTTATTTCCTTACCTTTGTAATCTTAGACAGGGAAAAAAGAAGTCAAGTTTTGTCTGACTGCAAAACCAGAGGTCACACACCTCTGAATATTAACCATGTTTTTGCAGGGAACATTTCTATAGCATTTGACAAGACATTCAAACCTGGTGCCCAAAGTTCATCAGTAAATGGGACTATGATGATTTTCTGCCTCAGAGGACTAAGCCTAAAGCACTGAGATGAGTAGCAGTATCTCTAAGTTAAGCCTTATTAGTAGTAGAAACTGAGTAGCTAATAAAGATGAGCCTCCTGGAAAACACAGCCAAAGAGAGAGAACAATAGGAAGGGGAGAAATACTGTATTGTTGTTGTCAGTAATAAGGCAGGCTATGAATTTACTCTCAAATATAAGAGTGAACCCCCTCATACACGTCATTTTACACTCAAAATATAAAGACAGAAATATTTACAAAGGGTCATTTAGTCCAGAGGAAAGTATCTACAGGGAAAAAAAAGAGGAGGGAAAATGTCAGAAGGAAAATGGCAAGTGATGAGTATGGGTCAGTCGAATGAGGAGAAAGGACAGAAATGTTACTCCAAGACATTATGAGTAGCACAGCCTGTGAAAGCATTTCTGTGGGTATAATGATTCTTTGTGAGAAGCAGGACAAGAGATCCTAATACTCTGAATCTTACCGGCAGATGCAACACCCTGTTAGGGAGGGAATCCAGCATAAGTTGTCCATCAAATTTACTGTATCTGTGTGAGATTAAATTCTGCAAGGAAATGAAGGGGAATGCTAGGAGTGGGTGTTTGAAAATGTATCGCTGAGCATGTAAAAGGCAGGTTCAATATCTGTGAACACTATTTTGTTAATCTGTTAAAGTGACATTGGCATGTCAGTACATTAAAGCAGGGGCAGAGAAAGCACATTTTTTATCTTTGTCTTTTTAAAAATTCAGTGGTCCTGGCACTGTCATTCCTTCCTTCAAATAAAAGCCCTCCTCAACTCATTTACTGTTCCTCGTGCAGTGCATGTGGCAGAGAGAGTAGCTGGCCCTCACAAACTATGATGTCAGCCTTGCCAAAAATCCCTGTTGAGCTGATGGTCAGAGTCTGATTCTTTTGTTTTCAAAAAAACTGTCAAGTGCAGCTGAGCCATTTCCTCTATAAAAATGAGTTATCTTCCAAAACACTTCCTTTTTGACATTATTCTCATATATAAAGTTAGATTTATTTATAAATGAGTTTGTGTGGTGCATATTCTACCTCAACTGTCTGTATTATTTCTGGGTGCAGTTATTGTGCAGAACATAAAAAAGCAAAGGTTTATTTTCAAATCACAGAGAGTTTCTTCAGGAAAAACACATAAACCCGTTATTTTAAATTTAGCCATTTCTTATAAAGAAGTCATATTTCTAATATATCTGTTATCATTACTGAAATAAAAAAGATTTAAGTATTACTTATAATTTCCGGAGGTTGGTTTTACATTTGAAATATGAATATTCAGTGTCTTCTACTTGGTTAGTAATAAAAATGGCATAATTATAAGTAAATACCTTCTCCATTGTGGCCAGGAAGCACAGTAAAAAAAAAAGACTAATATTTCTAAAAGTGATTGCTGATTTGAACTGCTGATTTGAATATAACTTGGTACTGAAGCCCAAGAAAAATCTTTCAAAATACTGAAAGACCTTTCTTTTTAATGTAAAAAATAATAATCTGACAATACCAGGCTTTATTCAAGCCTCCTCACTGTGGTTACCGAAATGAGTTGCTATTAAAAATAAATAAAAAAGCACACCAAATATCCAACTATACCTGTGTGTCAAACCAGTGTCTTTGCAGCTAGCCATCACACATGGAAAAATAAATACAACCCTCTCCCAATCTCAAAAAGTACTGAAACAGTAAAAATACAATGGTATCATATATCATTGACTACTGTATACAGTAGCATAATCCACGTGTAATTAATTACCATGATCCCTCCATATGCACCAACCACAAACTAGAGTTTGAGACGGAGGAAGGTGACTTTAATCTCATTCCTTTTTGAGGGTACAGCCCTGTTGCTATCCTAAAAGCCTTCCAAGACTGAGGAAAAGAACAAAAATACAGTGCTGGGGGTTGATAATTCTCATTTTGTTCCATGTTATTAGTCAAAAGGATAGAAAAATGGGAATTTGACTACTTCCATGACTCCTCTAAACTGAAGACTATGCTAGCAACATTTCTTATTGTCATGAGATAACCTGGGCAATCAAATTTTTGAGCACACTTTTCTTAATCTTTTTTTTTTTTTCAATCATAATGAAGAATTTCTTTCATACAGATTCTTTTATATTATATCAATGCTCACTTATCATCACTCTGTAACAAGTTCTTCTGTGCCAAAAGAGGTCATTCTGTAGGAATTTTGTCTGAGTGATTTGCATACCTATTTGTCATTGCAGAACTGAGGCCTAAAATAACAAATAGAAATGAATGAATGACTGGAAGAGACATTAAAAATATTATGTGATACTTGCTGTACTTACAGTTATGTGAAAATAATCTTACACACCTGCTAGTCATTTTCTACAAGTATCATCATGGAAAGATCCTAAAAACACCTGAATTAATAAAACTTCATACATCAAATGGTTGAATATTTTGATCTTATCATCAGTGTTGGTGAAGAAATGCAGGTTCCAGAAGTGAAGAAAGCTGACAAATAATGAGTTGGAGTAATAGTCCTGAGTCATCTGCCCAAAATCCTACCTCAAAGCACAAGATCAAATAACCTTATAGCATATGGTACCCTATGATACCTTTCCACAGCTGTCAACAGGTCCTGTTTTTGCAGACTGGGCTTTTAGCTCCAGTCACTTTTGAGTGTACTTGCCATGAGGACATCTGTCACTCTGAAATCCCACTGATACCTCAGTGGTGACAAAATACTAGATTGGTGTTAATCATGAGGCAAAGGCAGCAACTGATGGGAAAGGGGAGGCAACATTAATTGTATGCATAGATAGCCTGCTGAATACAAATGGGTGCAAAACCGTCCTTAAATTCTCTCCCATTTATTGTATGCAGTAAAAAAATTTCCCAATCCATCTACCCACAACAATCAGACCAAAATACTTCTCTTCTGTAGTGCATTCAGTGCCTTTTGTAAGTCTTTCCACACAGTGGGTTTAAGATGGACTCATGTCACACTTTGGTGTTGTATTATTCTGCACAAATATTTCAATAAAATAAAAGCTGACGGTAATAGAAATTCTAGTAGTCACTGACAAGCACCTGCAACACATCAAAAGGAGATAAAACATAAAATCAGCATGCACCTCAAATCCTTAGGAAGATATGCAAATGTCAGAGAAGCTACAATCAGAGCCATTGCAAAATCACAAGCAGCAGGATGAAAGGACGGGGTTTGTAATCTAGTCATCATGCAATCATTTTCTTCCTGCTGCATAGCTTTTTAATTACAAATCTATCAATTATGATGCTTGAAAAGCCCTACCTCCTACTCAATGAACATTTCACAGTCCTAATGCCACTCTTCTAGAGGTATAATCTTTGTTGCAGTTTGCAAGTTTAATACCACTCACCTTTTTTGGTGTACTGATAGGACAAGGGGGAATTGGTCGAACAAAGGGTAATGTCTTCAAACAGAAAGAGGGTAGGTTTAGATTAGATATTAGGAATAAAATTTTTTGTGAGGGTGGTGAGGCACTGGAACAGGTTGCCCAGAGAAGCTGTGGCTGACCCATCCCTGGAAATGTTCAAGGCCAGGTTGGATGGGGCTTTGAGCAACTGGTCTAGTGTAAGTCTAAGAGGAGATGGAACTAGATGATCTGTAAGGTCCCTTAAACCCAAACCATTCTATGGTTCTATGATATGCAATGGGAGTTTTCTCAATACAGGACTTTGACCTGTATCTACTATTTGCACTCCCTATGAGACTTATCTATATATTTAATCTAGTTTCATAATCTCTCTGGGAGAACTCCTAAGCCTGGAGAGATTAATGGCAACCTCACTGTTTTAGTTCCCAGCCTGAAGTATGGAGATGGCACACGAGGGTATTGTAAAAAGAAATTTGGGCTAGACATGAACCTTAATTAACAGACGCAGAGCTACGGTGCAGAGATTGCTGCATTTAGTCATAAGTGAAAATGTTCCTGTATATGTTGCACAGCTCATAAAGTGCCTTGGGGTTTGGGAGGCAAAAGTTTGCATAAATCAATGTATTTTTATTGTGTAATACAGCCAAAATTACATACTTGCACTCAAAGTCTGGAATGAGGGAAAAATTGTGTACAGTCTTTCCTTAATTCTCTTATTAAGACAGTGCTCCTTTGCTGGTAACATCGCATTTATGGGATGCTTTGAAAAAGCAGATCACTATTTTATTTCCCTGTGTCAAGAACTCCATTATCACTTGAGCATCCTCAGATTCAGCAAGCAGATGTGCACTTCCCATGAGCTGAGCACAGAGGTTTGACAGATTATGGTAAACATTCACTCAGTATGTGCATGGGAATCGTTCTGATAGATGGATGAAGAAAATGGGTAATGCTTATTCAAAAGGGACAGGAAATAGTAATTCTGCAAAGCACTGTAGAGACTCTTTGATTGTTCCTCCAGCAAGCATACAGTTTACAGTGGGATTTTACTAATGATTCTCTGTCTAATTACTGTCTGCGGTGAAATAATGTTTTATTTGTAACACTGAGGTCAGGAAGAATTCTCTATTTGTACAACGCTTTTGAGTGAACTTCATATTAAAGAGTAAAAGGAAATACTCTAAATATCTATTTAAGTAACTCAGAGTCAAGCACTTTGCATTCAAGGGTTTCCAGTCTAACAGTTTTTCCCTTGACTTGAATTTACCTATTCTCTAGTATGGACTTACAAAAGGGCTTATTGACTATGTCATGGTCTTTTTTCCATTTTAAATTACTTTGACTTAGCCAACCAACATTAGATCATGATGAGATATAGCAAACGTAAGTTCTCCCACTTCCTCTGTGATGCCCTCCACAGTCTGTGTTTGTGCATGCGTGTTTTTGTATGCCAAACTGTAGTTTTTTTCTTCACATACACAACACCCTTTTCCTCAGCTGTCCTCTGCTTTTGACATATTGCTGGTACAACTCCAAGGAGGCTTGTTTTCTTGTTTTACATTTAAGTAGGATTTTCAGCCAAAGATTTCATGACACACATAAAGTGTGTAAGAGCATAGTGCGTCATTTCTTAAATAACAAATAAACCAAGGTGAAACACACTAAAGTACTTCTGCAAGAAAATATATTAAGTCAGAGTAGAAGATGGAAATAGGAGAGCATGTTTCCTCTCCTAATAATTTTGAATAGAAGAAATGTCATTTCTAACAGGGGAAGATTGATTCAAATCCTTTGAATTTTATCATTGTAGGCTTGGGAGTGAAAAGGCTAATTATCTTCCCATATTAATAAAAAAGTGGTATCTGAAGTCTACTCTTTCCTTGTCATGCGCTACCACTATATGTTCGTTTAATAACTTTTAAAGTAATTGGAAGCTCTTTCTCATACTTCAGTCAGATCAGACACTTACTTTCAATGAGAGGATTTACAATTAATGTCTAGTGTGGATAAAGTGGGACATCCAAAATTGTTCCTTCTTATTGCAAGTCATTTGCTATTTTAATCTTTTGATTCAAGGGTGCTGCGGAATGCGGGCTGGTCCTTAAAAAGCACTCTTAACTTAGAATTTCATAATCCATTTCTGCTGTGGGAAGGATTTGCCTGAAATTATATGAAGCTCTTCCAAAGAAAAACTAACATGACCCTTTCTTTCACTCTTCATTTTGTTTTTGTCTAAAGCAGACAAATAATTTTTTTGTTTAGGTCTTGTTTTTTAGCTTTTTTTTTCCTTTGTAAACTATTTGTAAACTACCTGACCAAAGCACACAACATTTAGGTTTTATGACATATCCAGTGATGAAGAAAGGTCTCTTTAAGGACAATGTGCAACTGCGTGATAGGATGTCAAACGTAACTTGCTCTCACAATTACTAGCCAGCTTAATGACTAAACTAGAATTTAAATCAATCCCAAATAAGTTTCCTGATAAGAAACACCATTTTAGGATGTTTTCCCACTCTAAATCTTGTTAATGGATCCTTACTATTTTAAGTTGACTGGATACTGAATTGTCAACCTACTCATCAGGTAAAAGTCAAAACAAAAGTAGGTCTTTTTGCATGACCACAGTAAGGTCTCATTTAGTTTCTTCAAATGGCTTTGGACAACAGCCATACTCAAGAATTTCTCTTCCCTCTGGGGTAAATTGGTCTCCAGTCAGAAAATGTAGAATTGAACTGCTTTGTTCTTTTTTATATGTAAATCTATACTTAGAAAATCATCAACTAATATTAGTCTGTTTGGGCTGACATGATCTCTGTGCCAAAAGTTACATTTTGGCTTCCTCTTATCCATCAGAAAACTGATATATACATATATATATATATATATGTATACATATGTATGCATTTCTGTTTAAAATATGTATGTGTATGTTTAACTCAATGCTGATTAGTTTTCTCTAGAATATAGAGATTCCCACCACACAGAATTCATGCACAAAATACTTTAAAATGGGTATTTCATTAATAGCTATGGAATCTCATCACATCAGCATTAAAACACTCCATTGTTTATAGCTGTGAGTCACTTAGTGTCCATGTAATCAACAATCCTTTTAAGCTTTGCTTCCTGTTAAATATAACTAATTAACTTCTCCAAATACGGAAATTTTGGGTTATAGCAATTATAGGTGGACTTCGATTTGACACAAATATGCTTCTATAAACCCTGGAAAATCTGTTACAACTAAGTGAAAAGTCCTTTGTTCTTTGGTAGCATACAATAAACACAAACTCTCTCCTTACTGCCTCAAACCTTTGTGGTCTATCTTCAGAACTTTAGAAATGTTTTAGTCACCATGACTCTCTGTATCTCATTGCTATAACAAATATTTCTATGAAATCAAGTTTTTATAATTTAATTATTTATATCAAAATAATCAGAGATTTCTATCTATATCTCCTCTGAAGAGCTTAAAAAACCAAAGCAAACATAAATAGAAGAAAAACAAAACACCTAATGGTTTGCTGAACTGAATTTGATTCATTGTCAGTAGGATTTATGCCCTTTTGAAAAAAGAAATTTTCACTCTGAGAGTTCATATCAAATGATCATAGTGTTTCCTAGCTGTTTACCCAATCTATAATCATTCTTTATCCCATCACCCAAAAACTCATCACTGGAAAAGCATACCTGGTTTGTTGGGGTTTTTTAAATACTATTCTCAATTGCATTTTTCCTTCTAACAGTTAGTTTTCTTGAGAGATTTGGTGAAAAACTAACGGTTGAAGAGGTGACCGGTGCCACTGCAGAAAACTATTGAATATTTTCAGTCACATGAAAAATAGCACTGAGAATAGAGTTTGATTAGGCTGGGTAGTTGTGTTGAGTTTTTCATTCAATGTGTTTTGGTTTGCTTATTAGTCTCAAACAGATCATTTGTAGCATTCTTTGGCAAAACATACTGTTTTAAAGACAGAATGCTGAGAATAATGTTTCCAATGAAATGTGAGCTAAACTGATAACCACATTTCAGATATAATTACAAACTGATATCTCAGCTGCACATCTTCTGAAAACTGACAAATCTTTTTAATTTCATGAAATCCAGGTCATTTTATGAAAATATACCCTGAATGCAGAATTTTAGATAGGTTTGACACGAAGCCAGAAAAAACAAAGGCTTTGACAAGCTTTTTTATTTTCTATTCCAAAACTCAAACAAAACAAAGGGAAAGGATCACCCACCCATGCAGATTAAAACCCTATAAAATATTCAGTTTACTCCTGAAAACAGAAATTTCTGAGCTGTCTAAAACCAACCCCCTGGAAATGATTGATTCCATGTAATGAAAGGAAATAGTGAGATAAAATTATCAACCCTAAGAAAATCTCTACTATGCATTTAAGGTAGCATTTTATAACTTTAATGTTTTTTGTCAGGTACTGTACAATGTCTTCTTTACCACAAGCAGAAAACTACACAATTTCTATTGAATAAATTCACTGATAGGGGTAGTCAGCACCTGCAGGATACAGATTTCTTGATTTCAGTATTTAAATTATATAAAAATTTACTCTAGACTCGCAGAGCCTCATCCTGTCACTCAAAACTCAAGGGAGATGCTACCACACATCACAGAATGACTGAGGTTGAAAGGGACCACTAGAGGCTGTTTCGTCCGGTCCGTGAAATGAAACATACTTTAGGTTTTCTAACACTCTTTCAGGAATATAAAAGAGTATTTCTGTTGAGTTCCATACACAGACTGAATAATCTTCAAAGAACTCCATTTGGGTTTATTAACTTTTTTAGCTTCCTGCTTTTACCCTGTAACCCACAGTGTCTGCCACAAAGAATTACAATATTTACATATGCTGCATGGAATTTTGCCCTGTCAATCTGAAGTAGGGTTACCTGGTCCTGTTGTAATAAAAGAAAGGATAGCACACTGAAATCGAGTCTTGACCCAGGTTTTTGCTGCAGATAATTGACTCCATTTTTTTCCTTTTGAGTAGCAGCCATAGCACATCACAGGAGAGGAGACAAGGAGAGAAAAGCAAATAACACATTTTGCTTCAACATTTTAGAGCTCCTTGTACATTTTTAACATGACAGTTCATGCATATATACTGTAATCAGAGGTGACTGGCCCATGGATAGCAACAGTATATTGCATCCTATGTATTCCAGATATGTGAGACAGGGAGAGAGATTCATTGATTGAGTCTCTGTATTTTAAGTGTTACTATATTTACTAGATAACAAATTAAAGATTTGTTAGAGAGCAGGCTAAGTAGCTGTCTGTGAACCATGTATTTATTATGCATGGCACTTTCAGAGTCATTAGAAGTTGAAAAGAAAGAATCACTAGGATGTGAAGAGGAATTCAGCTTGGAGCTGCTTGAGGACCACAGTGATGTGACTAATAGTCAGAGTTAATAATAGACCCCAGGTTACAATCCTGGGGCTTAAATATGAAGGTTTCAGAGATATTTGCAAACACTAGTAGTATTATACAAATGGACAGAACAGGGCACAGAGAGTCTTAACAAAGTTCCCATCAGTATCTTCTACATCAGTGCTATTGGAAACATCAGAGAAAAGAGTAAATCTGATATCTGCTCCTTTTACTCACCTGCTAGATAGTGCTGTCTGGAACTTCCTGAATGGAATGTAATGGTGTCTAGATGCAAAACTGTAGATCCTTTCATTTCCTTCACTTTCCATGTTGATATAACAGGGAGTCTCATTTCCTGTCTTGAGAAATTTTGGGGTCCTGCTCACACTGGTGGTGCTCAGCTCCAAAGATGGCAGCTGGCTACAAGCATACAATGATGTTGCGGTAAATGTTAGGGAGAAGTAGAAAAGGATATTGTGTATCCAAAAGACACAGTTTTAGCTAAAAAGTAATTAGTGCCTCTGGAGCAGTGCCAGAATACTGAAGAAAAAGCCAAGAAAGAGCACAGGTTGATCTCCTTTCTTAAAACATAAACAATTCAAGCAAAATAATAGATCACAGTGAGTAGGTGAACACAGTAGTCTAGCTTGTTTTTCCTAAGCAGAAGCCATCAAGTATCTGATTTAGTGGAGCATTTGGAGGTTAGATCATCTGGTATTATCATTTACTGAAAGTTTTATATGAACAAATTTTAATGCTGGCTTTTTTCTTCTCATAAGTGAAGTTACTGTATTTCGTAGGAGTCAGATCAAATGTTAGGACTTGTGTTGTTACCTTAGAAGGAATAACAAATATAAGAAAAATGAGAAAATGATGGTTCCTTTCATTGTTCTCTGAGCCACACACATCCTAATTTAAAAAATCCTCATTGCATGCCAAATTAAGAATGCTTCAATTCTAAGAATGAAGGTCCCTCCTTCCCAGCATCCTGGCTCAGAAAGTGGCCAGGAGCAGATGCCTGGGGAAAGGTATAGGAGGAAAGTAAGCTGATACTCTTTCTAGGACACTGCCCGGCTCCAGCTCTTCATGGGAGATTTTATTTCACTCTGGATGACTTTGTCGGATCTGGAAGCTAAAATTGCCAATTCAAGTGTAAAATTGAGATTTTAAAGACAAGTCTAGCTCTGGAATCTCAGTAGAGGCCTCTGCAGCACTGTTGCTCCAGTAAAAGCAACCCATTTCTATTGAAATCAATTTGGTTTATGCATGACTGACTGAGGACAGAATATGCCCTTGTGAAATTTCCCCTCAATATATAAAGGCAGGTGCTTTCCCAGAAAAACAACTTCTTTGAGTTCTCTGGGATCATAGAATCATTTAGGTTGGAAAAGACCTCTAAGATCATCAAGTCCAACTGTTAACTGCCAAGCCCGCCACTAAACCATACCACATCTAACCATCTTTTAAATGGGAGCCAACATCCAGGGATGGTGACTCCCCCACTTCCCTGGGCAGCCTTTTCCAATATTTCTGATATAAGCCAGGATGCAACTGGTATTTTTGGCCACCTGGGTACACCACTGGCACATGTTCAGCAGCTGTCAGCCAGCACCCCCAGGTCCTTTCCCACAAGGCAGCTCTCCAGCCACTCTGCCCCAGTTCTGCATGAGATTGTTGTGACCCAAGTGCAGACCTGGCTCTTTGCCTTGTTGACCCTCATAAAATTGGCCTCAACCCATTGATCCAGCCCCTCTAGATTTCTCTGTAGAGCCTTCCTACCCTTCAGCAGATCAACACTTCTACCCAACTTGGTGTCATCTGCAAACTGACTGAGGGTGACCTCGTTTTCCTCATCCAGATCACTGATAAAGACACTAAATAACACTGGACCAAATACTGAGCCCTGGGGAATGCCACTAGGGACCAGCTGTTACCCGGTTTTAACTCCATTTACCACTACTCTCAGGACCCAGCCAGCCAGCCAGGTTTTTTACCCAGCCAAAACACCCATTCAAGCCCCGAGCAGTCTCCAGTTTCTCCAGGAGAATGCTGTGGGAAATGCTGTCAGGCTCTTTACTAAAGTCCAGGCAGACAACATCCATAGCCTTTCCCTCATCTGCTTTGTGATTTAACCCCAGGCAGCCACCAAGTCCCACACAGCTGCTCTCTCATTCCCCCACCAGCAGGATCAGGGAAGGAATCAGAAGGGTAGAAGCCAGAAAACTTGCAGGTTGAGATAAAGACAGTTTAATTTGGAAAGCAAAAGCCGTGCAGACAAGCAAAGCAAAACAAGGAATTCATTCACTGCTTCCCATGGGCAGGTAGGTGTTCACCCATTTCCAGGAGAGCAGGTGCCATGGCCTCCATGGGCTGCGGGGGGACTGCTTTCTCCTTCTGTGTTGCTGATGTATTTATAGAAATAGTTTTCATTGACTTTTACAGCAGTTAGACTTTGGCCATTCTAAATTTCTCCCTGCACAGCATCACAACATCCTTATAGTCCTCCTGAGCTGCCTGTCTGTCTCTCACACTCCCTGATATTCCTCAACCTACTCATTTCCTCCCTGAGCTCTGTCACCAAGTGTGGGAGTTCCTCTACCTGGGCACACTTCCCACAGGTGTTCCCAGTGCTGCCTCAGTACTGGCACAAGCACAGGGCACACCTGGCACCAGGATGGCAGCATGTTCCCAACTGGAGCTCACTCTGGGCAGTTGCCTCAGTCATGGTGGGTGAAGAGCTCAGTCAGACCATGGCTTTCTGCCAAGTGGATACCACTAGTCCCTGGTCAGGCTGGCAGAGCTTCAGCACCCTTCCTGCAAGAACTGCCATGCCAAGTGCTGTTCCAAAGGCTATTTGTCCACCCTGGTCACTAGTGCTGTACAGAGGCTTCTTTTATCAGTGTGGGGTGTTTGGCTGCTGTTGCTACTGTCAGCCATTGCTGTGCAAGCTGTGGGCTCCAGTTTGAGAAACACCCCCACACCCTCTGCTGGAGCACTTCACTGCCACCCATGCCGGGCCCACATCTACTCGCCTCAGATCCTATTATTGGTTTAATCTTTTCCGGAACACCATTATATTAAAAACCTTCTCAGTCGCATCTATGGTATTAATATTATCTGTCATCTACAAATATCTTGCTTTCATTACAAGTGATAAAACGCATAGTATTTTCTAGTATGCATATATTGCATTTAATTCAAGGTACTAAGGATATTTTTAAAATAAAGCTTAAATGAAAGAATTACTTCACCCATCAATGAAATGTGCTTTTAGAGGTGAAACACAACAGCTGTTTAACATCACAAAGCAATATCATTGAATAATTTAGTTCACAAATTTGAGAAGAAAGGAATATTAATTCAAGGGAAACTCCAGATGGAACTTGGGAAGGCAGATTGTCTTTCCAAGACGGTGTTACAATTTTAACAAAAAAAAAACAACAGTGATTCCTGCAATACTTTTACTTTCATAATCTTCTGTAAAATGTTAGATAGCAACAAGACTTTGCTCATTACAAAACATATCACTATAACTCTGCCATTATAAGACTAGGCATAATTGTCCCTTTTTAATAATACTCATAAGAGTGCCATGATTTATATCAGAAGACATAGGGATATAAGATTAAATACATTTGATCAGATCTTTAATCTATTTAAGGCATTTTTTTTCTGCAGCAATGGTTAGTATCAAATGTTTTCATAGCTAATACTAACATTAAAAATATCGGCAGTATGTAATCTCCAAACATGGAATAAATTGTTAACCAGATTTAATACTAATTCCCAATTAGTTACTGATTTAAATTTAGTGTATATCTGTTTTCTAGGTTATATCTCTCTGAAGTCAATATTTTTATAAACAGCCAAATATCCCTGGAGTATGAATGTTTGTGACCATCAAGCATATTACATATATCTTTTTTTATATTACTGATGACTTTGTAGATATGTGCAAAAGATGAGAACTTCAGTAGGCAATTTCCTTGGATGCAGAATATGATCCTAGTAGGACATGTTTCAGTTTGATAAGCCTAAAATGAACTTTTACTGTGTCTAAAATTTGAATGGAAACATGCTATGGAAAATCTGATGGTATATTAGGTCATCAATTAACAAGATCAGTTTTAGAGCACTAAGAGCTTCAGCTGGTCATATCCAATTTTGCTGTTCTGACAGGAGACTACATCTTTTTAATTCCCAAACTTTCAGTAAGGAAGTCCACCACCAGAAAGTTATTTAAATAGAAGTCTTAAAAACCTTGAGGCATAGACAATTGTTGTGCATTATGGATACTTACAAGAGATGACAGTAGCAAAAGAGCTTTAAATCAGACAGAAAAGGACAGTTTTAGAAAAATGACATGTAAAGTTTAGGGGACCAGAGTCCCCCATAAAGTAGGGACCAAAATAATGCCCAGAAAATTTTAAAGAACTTTAAGTATATCTGGATAAGGAAAAGGAAGAAGAGAGGGAAAGAAGTTCATAGTCCAGGAAAGAAGAAAGGAAAATGGAAGTGTAAGCTCTACACTCAAGAATGTATTACAGAAGATCTTGTTGAATTTTTTGAATCCTGACTTTTGAAACTGGTTCTTACATAAATGCACTTGAAATCTTTTTTGTTATGCAGTGTTGTACCACGTTACAATGAATTGTTTAGATTCTCTGAGTTCCTTCTCTTCTCCGTTCTTTAAAATTGTTAGAAGGTGTGTGGGGCTTTTGGGTCATTCCACTTCAACCTGTTATATATGCAGTCTGGAATTTCTGAGGGACTTTGTAAGATGAGGGTCTTACTCCCTGAAATATCCAAGGTCATAATAAAACATGCTTTAGGGAGAAAGGTCCTTCAGTAAATAATATAAGTAAATTTAAATTTTGAGGACAGCTAACATGCAATGTTAAGTGCTAATATGATCACTTTTTTTCTGCTACATTAGCAGAGAGGGTAATTTCTGACACAAATTGGTTTGACATGATACAACAATACCTGAAATGTGCTTCATGCCCCAAAGAGCTTACAGTCCAGGGTAAACAGCTACCAGTGAATACAACAGCTGGGGAAGCAGAAGGTAGTAGGGAAATTATAATCAGTGAGATAAGCTGATGAGTCAGAGCTCATCAGCTCATAATCCAAAATATAAGATGCTATCTAACACTGTCATGAAGAGACAATTCCTCATGTAGGCTCTGCATTGTGCCTAAAGTCTCGCAAATATGGACAATTGTGAGCTGTGGGAATTTTCATCTACTCCTATTGTTGAGTGAAATTTTAGTCATCAAAGGAAAAGCAAAAAAAAAAAAAAAGCTAAATGTTATCCCAGATGACAGAAGGGATATGAAGAACCTATGGTAGCTATAGCCCAAACCATTTTATCTCTAAAGGACTGCAACTATCACTTGGCTTTGCCATCATAACAGAGCATGGCACACTGTTACCAAGTGGCGATCTGATGCAATCAGCACTCTTTTAAAGTTTCTGAGAGCTAGTCCCAGACAGATCACATCAGTTGCTTCTGGACTACTGCTAACAAGTTCTAAAATGTGAAAAATATCTGTATCCCAGTAGAGGTGCTATGGCTACATGGATATCACTAAGAAAGATCAAAGCAAACTCATTTCCATAAGGGAACCTAAAGCAGCTGCCAAGGAGGTGTCTCCTGCAACACCAACTCTTACACTGCCAAATACATATATCATAGAATCATAGAATGGTTTGGGTTGGAAGTAACCTTAAAGATCATCTAGTTCCAACCCCCTGCCATGGGCAGGGACACTGATACACCCAGTAATTTATACAGGCAAAGCTGTGAAAGGGGGCCCAGAGGTACTGCTCAGGAGAGTACTGAAATGTCAGAGGTCATGAGATGTCACTGGTAATAGCCCAATTGCCCCACCATTTTTCTGATATGATAATTGCATGAACCTGAACTGAAACTGCCCAGAAATACAGTAACTTACAGAAATACACAAAATTTTTAGTCTGTAAACTTGTCTGTAAGGAATTATTGGCTACAGTAAAAAAATTTCAAAAGGTTTTGTTTTTCCAAATTAAATTTGCTGCCATCTAAGTCAGCTATTGACTATGAAAATGTGCTTCAGAAGTGAAAAGGATGCATCATACTCTATGTAAACACAAAATATTTTCAAAGGATTTAAAAAAAAGGATTGTGAGCATACTTACACAAAGAAGAAGCTGAAGAGTCAATATTGCAGTTTGTTGATTGGCCTCTGAAAAATTGGATTATGGATGGAAGAAATACACTAAGAAACTGTTACAAGAGACTGAGTTAATTTTTCAAGAAAAAGAGGTAACGCAGTTCAGAAGAAAGCATATGGAGATTACTGATGATGATAGAATAAAGGTGGATGAGAATCCATAATGCTGAGAGTTGGAAAATCATGGAAAATGTAGAGGAAAACAAGAACAGTACATGAAGAAAATGCTGAGGACCAGCAAAAACTAAGACAATGTCAGGTGTATTGGAAAATGGAATGAGCTGCAATAGATTCTGCCACTTTTCAGAAGTTTCAAGCACCATCATTGTATTTTGTTGTGGAGAGCACAGTGCTAAGGAAGTTCCCTGTAAGGAGGTGAAGAGAGATGTGACAAAATTTGAATCAATTACCAGAAATTAAATGAGACATTTAAAACTTTTAAGATGGATGTTAACGAAGAAGCCATGTTGTTGATAGAAGCATTCTGGAAATTTCAGTTAAAGAACTACAGATATTGGAAGGTAAAATAAACTAAATGTGAGTGAATATATGTGTCTTAGCTGTATGTGCAAATAAAAATAGAAAAGATGCAATTCGTAATAGCACTAGTATAGAGAAAAATCATTTTGGGTTGAAAGTGCATCCTACTCATGTTCATAGTAAAACCCTTGTTGAAGATGAGAATTGAGAAAAGTTTTAAAAGGTGTATTACTGGGAATAGATAGGCTGTTAGCATGATAAACATACCTATAGGAGTCTAATCTTCATGCTGTGGAGAGTTGTCCTTATATAAAAGTGAGAGTTAAAAGAGGAGACACATAGGCTCTTTGTAGTAGGAATTGCAGGACAAGGCTGAGAAGATGCACCTGTGACTGTGTTTCACTAAAAGAATTAGATGAATATTAAAAATATTACTACTGTATCTGATGCATTATGTTTAGGAGGACTCTTGGTTGGTGCTCTCAGTAAAAAAGATTTCATGTCTGTGTAAATTTGACAATCTCTATGGGACATATGCTCTACCCAAAATGACATTTGGGTTTTCTGAGGTTCTCAAGGTATTTTTCTTTATGAAACTTCATCTTCTGAAAGATTGCACTTTATCACCAAGGGCTACAAAGTGATTTGATATGAGTTGGACACAAGAACAGAAAGCATAAGCAACATATCTTCATATATTTATGGTCACCACTTCTGTGACAGCATTATAGACAAAGTGAGAACACATATTCTTTGAAATACTGAACATTATAATAGGCATTCACAGATAAACTGAATGCTTTTGGTCACCAGTCTAGTGAGTATTCACTGCACTGGATACCATCTCAGATTTTAACAAAAGCCCAAAATTAAAGATACATCAGCCATGAGGTACTGACATGGCACCAAACTAAGCTGCCTATGAATACCTCCAAAGATAATCTCTTCAACATGCAAGCATTGGTCTGTTTTCTTTGTTACAGAAAGTTGAAAAACCTGTATGTCAATACCAACAAATAAAAAAGAAGTCATTGACCTCATTTTATGGGAGTAAGGATGCTCTCAAGGCTTGCTGAAGAGGCTGGAAATACAAGCTGTGTTATGCTCAAGATCCTGACAGAGCAAGAGAAAGTGGTTATGAGGAGAAAAAGTATCTTAAATTTGCTTACAGCAGAAAAAAATTATTCTCAAGTGTCCAAGGCAGTTGAACCCAGAAGTTCCCACAGCAAAGCAAAAGACTGAAGTTTAGTTCTGCTGGATGTGATGTACTTCACAAAGTAACACCTACCAGTAAGACAAGTCAGCAGGCACTGTTTTATGCAGTGTGACCTGTAGGTCATGTTCTGTTGGAGCCGTTGTGTTACTGCATGGCTTCGTCCTCTCAGTGTGTCAATCCTGCAGCAGGTTAGAAGTTGTTGGAGATCTGCAGTAGTGCCATTCACTGTGCATTGAGATAGAAATAGTTAGGATCTAGAAACCCTGTTTTGAACTGACTTAGCTATTTGGTTAGATGCTGGAGGAGAGAGACTGGATGAAACCATGTTTTATTGCTTTCTAACTAAAACATCAAAGGAATGGGGCTCTCAGAGCGTGACTCAAAGTCGTTCCCAAATAGAGCTCCCAATTCCTCTGCTCCATGAAGTCAGCTTTCTCCTGCAGGGAAGCAGCCGGGTGGGGATGTGGTGGCCAGGAACAAAGTGTCATCTTCTGGCAGTCTTGACTGTCTTTGACAAAGCTTGGTGCCTCACACATGGGCTTCGAAATACTGAACAGACAGCCCATGACCTGACACCTCCCATTTCTAATGTGATGTGTCAAGACAACTATCAGCACAGTAACTATCCAAACAGATGATGATGAGAACTCTACATGAGCCAGGAAGAAAAACAGATCAAAGAATGGGGAAGAAAAATCTGCCTGTGCTGCTCACCTCTTGTACCCCTTGCTCATTCTCTCTTTAGCTACACTGAAGCAGTGCTGAGACACAGCTATCAGCAAGAGTGACTCCTGCACAGATTTTCCAACATTACATTAAGGTAGAAACTGTCAGATATGGCACAACTCATGGCCACACATAGATAGCACTGCACAAAACCAGATCATCTTTTCTTCGTAAGTCATAGAGATTGACTTTCCTTATTTCTCTGATTCATTTTCCATCTGTATATCCTAGTTTTCAGTCAGTTTTATCATGCATGGTCCATCACTATTTTAATTAACTCCATTCATTACCATAATCAGATGAGACTTATATTTTGGACCCAAAGGAAAATTAAGCTTGTTCACCTACCACATTTATCTTAGAAGTAAACTAGCCATCTAGTTTTTTAAGGATTGTGTGATTAGAAAAAAATACCATTTCAACCAGTAAGGTATAAAAAAGTCGTTAGACTATAGACCTCAAGGTAGTAAATCAAACCCACAAACCTCAAGGAATCTGATATATCCTCTTGATTCAAAAGACTAATTTAAGGATTGATGTTTCCTTACTACCCCAGGAACAACTGTTTTCCCGGGATTTTGCTGAAAACATTACAAAAATAATGGGGAAACTGTAAAGTGCATTTCTGAGTGTTGCCATATGTAATTCTTCAAGTTCTCCTGTTAGGAGTTTTTTCATCCACTACAAGTCGTTCCCACCCATATAGGAAAAGAAAGAATCACATACAAAATGTATAAATTAAACAGAAAACAAACAAACAAAAATAAACCCAACCCACACCCAAAACTTTTTCGTTACAAATCTAGAAGTCTCCCATCATGACTGAATCAGTTCCTGTTGTCATTTTCACATGCCCAACAAGAAGTCTGTGGTTAGGGAGGATAATTGGATCAGTTTCCCCAAAAGAGAATTCAGTGAAAACAAGCAGATGGCTAACTCTTACATAAGCAGAAAGAAGATTATTACTGTTTGATCCTTTGTATATGATCCTTCCCTTTCCTTCTTCCACCATTTTTCAGCTCAACTTCTATTTGAGCCCTACATTTTGTGCAATGCCTGAAATTGGACTCAGCTCCAGTAAGGCCATGTCTTACTGAATGAAGCATCTGGTATGTTGAAATCAATTGAAATGCTCTTGAATATATGAGATGTTGAGATATTATCCAAATGCTCTAGAGTTCACATAGCATCATAACTACAGTGAAATACAAAACAGATCTGACAATTCACATCTGACATTTAGCTTGGGACATCTTAGTGTCCATCTTTCAAAAGAATGTAGAGCAGCAACACATCATCTCAATTTTAGATTCTTGTAAACGTATCAAGCTGGACACTCAAAATAGCCTTTTTTTTCCCAATGTTTTGGCTAGTGTTTTATATTCTTTATGCAGCTTAGTGCAGCTGCAGTAAAAGAGGTCTAATATGTTGGCTTGTCTGAATAGGACTTGGTTATATAAAACCACAGATATTCTGCTAGCAAAGGGTTTCTTGATTGCATGAAGAATAGGGTGGCCAAAGAACAGAATGTTTAAATAATAGGTACCAAGAAATGACTCAAATGCAATGATGAATATACCAGAACTTTTATGTGTGAGGAGGGAGTAATGTTGAGCCTGTTCTCTTTTAAGAGCTGTGATATCATGGCAAAAGTATTTTGACCAAAATGAAAAACGTTTTGAAAAAACTTCATAATAGATTTGTGTTGTTGGACCAGACAGAAATGAGAGGAGATATCTTTATATTGTGCTAATTCCTCTTTTAAAAGCTGCAGAAATTTTGCCATTGATCTTAGTGGAATGGAATATGACGGTGTGAAAAAGAAAGTTGAAGCCTGCTTTTAAGGAGGTATTGTTTTACAGGAGCAGTGAATAAACAAGATATCCATTATAAGGATTTGAAGTCAGTTTTTATTGTCTAGGAACAGCCAAGAATCTTAGTGTTTAAAAGGAGCTCTTTACTGACTGAGCTTTCCTCCTTCCTGCTTGACTGCTTATCTCCATACAAGAGCCAGAACAAGACTCAGGCAATACTAAATCACATTTGAAATCCTTGATTCAAAGTTTTTAATGGGTTGAGATAGTAGTGCATAGGTCTTTTTTTGGCTTTTCTGGCACAGGAAATAGCTTTCCCTGTATTTGTAGAGGAAGGATTTTGATCTGCCTCTTACACAAAAATAAAAAATAAAAACAAATGAACAAAATAAAACCTATAGTATATATATATACAAATAGTCACAAGTTTATCAAACTTGAAAATTGAAAACTTCAGGGACAAATTCAATATCACATGTGAAATAGAATGCATCTATTGTATGAGTATGTCCTAGTTTACAGCCTGAAGCTTTACCTTCTTTGAAGTTTCCTGGCATGATGTCTCTATATTTCAAAGTTAGGACCTAGTGTATCCTTTTATTTCATACATAGATATTTCCCTTGCAGATGTCTGGGGTGCGACTCTGCTTTAAAATAAATATACTTGCGTTGCTGCTTGAAAGTGTCTGTGTACACATTAGAGGCTTCATTCAGTTCCCCATGTAGAGATCTCACACTGTATGTGATGTTGTTTAGGGTCTCACTAGGCTTCCACCTGCTCCTCCAGCAGACAGAACTCTTCCACAAGGTCTGTGTCATGTCCAGTACTTTTACATTTTTGCTGCCCCAGGACAATTTAAATGGCACAAGAAAGCACGAGCAACCTAATTAAGTTCTACCTCTCCACTGACTACTGTGAGCTTAAGTTCCCAGTAAAACAGTAATAGTTTGCAGTCAAGCATCCTAATCTGTACTGAATTTTAGTCCTGAAGTTGGAAGAGATTAATTCCCTGCTTTGTCTCTAAAACTGTGCTTGTAGGTGAGATCTGAATTCAAAGAGAGCACACACAAGCCAAAACATTGTAACTCTGGCTAACAAACATTGTCAGGATACCACTATAGGATAACTGAAAGTTGACAAACGCTACTTGACTCTTTGCTCTTCAGTTAACTGTGGTGATCACAGGCTCATGCCTGAATGAAGAGAGTCATTATGGAGTCAGAAGTTGAAGGCATGGGGTAGTTTTCAAGTAAAATTTATCCAGCCTTTTTAGTAATAAATGTATTATTTTCCATTATGTTTTAAGAGATAAACACAACTTTTACCCTACTAAAGCTTAAATCCTTGGTTTTCTTCCATGAATTGGAAATCTTCTGGCAGGTTATAAAGCAGCTGGTGAATGTGGTTTTGGTTACAGAACTAAATGGGGTTGTTTAAGGATAGGTGTACATGCCAGGAGCCATTGTTTTACCTTGGAAAGGGTTTTGTGTCAGTAGAAGCCTAAAATATTCCCTGTCTACTCAGTGAGGCATGTCATCTCCTCAGCTGTGCCAAAACCACTGTGGGGCTGCTCTAAGTGGGAACAGAACTATGCTTCTCATTTAGTGGCAAACAAAAAATTTGCTTTTCAGTGGTCTGTTTTCCAAAAGGGGGATCATTTATCCATCCCAATTATCCTCACAGCTGGTGATGTATGGGAGAGAAGTGCTTTGCCGTAGTACAGAAACTCAGAGGTGTAGCACAGCTGGGATGAAGCAAGGCTATAATTTCTTGGCCATAAAGCATGTTATATGATGAAGCTGTGACTTAATGTTGAAGTTGCATGACATATTGCCACTAGAACCACAAATAGGCTAAGATATTTCCATACCCTTACACCCTTACAGCTTCTGCCTCATCCCTTCATCACTGCTTATCCACCTCCCTCCGATGCTGCTTCTGCTGGCACAACTGCAGCAGGGAAGCAGGACTTGCTGGTTCTGGCTCTATCAAAATCTGGCTGCACAAAGCAATAAACACACCAAAAGGAGATACAAGTGGACCTTTTCTACTCATGCTGGAAAAAATCCATCACATCCCTCACAAGACCCAGGTTAAAAGTAAACTTCCTCTATCCAGGATGGTTTACTGAAAAAGTTTCCAGCCAAGTTATGCTGTTTGTTAGAATGACCATATGGGATCAAACCACCTGTCCCTTTAACCCTGTATCCTGTCTCTGGCAAGAGACAGTAGACAACAGCTCGGTAACCTCCTGCTCAAAAAAAATAGTGCTCATTTGCCCTAGCAGTACTTTAAGCACAGCTGTGGGAATGGCAAAACATAATTTATAAGTGGAAAAAAGATAATGCAGAAAGAGACAGGGCAAAAACACCAATCTCTTTATCACACCTTTAACTATTTGGCAAATTAGGACATACCTAACTCACAGAAAAGAGTTGTGTAAACTGTCTACTATTGCTAGTATTTATTTCAGGTTAATTTTTATATATAAAAATATTTTATTTATAATAATATATCTGGGATTATGAAAATTAAAGGTATCCACGTCTTTCTCTTCAGCTAGACTAGAGCCTAGACACTAAATCATACTTTCCTACAGAAATTCTAGCCAAAATCCCTTGAGTTTTTTTAGCCAAATCAGCTTCCCTACCTGAAAAATTCTTAAAATCCTTTATATGTGGGAACTGTATCATTTTTTGAGACAATTACAAACAATTTTCTTGAAAAATCTAACACTTTTCATCAGCCTTGACTTTGAAAGCCTCTTGTTTGTGCATGTAGAGCAGAAGTTGCAGAAAAACAGAGACAGGAAGGGTTAGGAATACAGTTTTGAAGGTAACAACTTCTCAAGGTCATGGGTCAAAGAAGAAGCCAGAGCAATGTAAATGTTATTAAATCTTCTGTACTGCAAGCAGTCTCCTAAATATGTATATATACGTACAGAGTCTGGCTGCAACCTAGATGTATTATCATTCATTATTCACCCATCGGGGACCATTGGAATAGTCTCAGAGAAAAGAAGAACAAGAATTGTAATAAGACTTCATGACTATGATGCCAGGAGAACAGTACAAGCCTTGCTGAAAGTGCAAATAACAATTAGCTCTTCAGTCTCCAGGGAGCCAGGGGGTAAAACTGATGGAACATTTGAGAAATGCTTCCCAAAGAGATAAAATCATTCAAAAACCTTAAAGAAATTTGCAAGAGTGAGATATTTCTGTGGCTGGTTCCATTTTTAGAAACTAAGAGGAAAGGTTACATTCAGATCTCGGGATGTACACTTAATTTATTTAAACCAATAGCATTGCTTTCTTAAAGGCAGCACTATTTAAAGTCAAAATTTTGACTCCTTGGTTTTGTCTCTCAGTTCTTCCACAGACCTTCTCTGTAAGGGAACAAGCAAGGGGAGGAAAAAATATAAAAAAGAAAATATTTTTTAAGCTTTGAAAATTGAGGTCTTGTCATTGAAAAGTCAGTAAGTTCATGAAAAATAAATATTTCTAATGTGGTTTGTAAAAAACATGTAATGCTCTCATTCAACTCCAGCAATTACCATCTACTGAGAAAGCCTGTAAATGCTGTGCTCAGATACACCTGGGATGTGTTTCCATTTCTGCCATTGCATGAAGATCTGTGTAAAAGGTAACACCATTTTCTTTGCCACAATGAGAATGTGTTCCACATACTGCAAGAAGTTAGAGGGAAAGGGGTCCTGTTGTCTCCCCAAGGCAAAAGTTCAGAGCGTAGTATTCATTTCCTATTGAAGTAAATAAATTCATGGCAATGAAAATTGCCACCATGGAAAATTAAAAAGGAATGCACTTAAATTAAAAGGGAACGCACTTAAGCTCAAAAAATCATTACAGTAAATAATAGAAATCACTGAAAAACACATTATTAAGAACAGGCATGAATATAGATAAGCAGACATCACTAACTGATACATCAAAATCATGTAAAAATTTTATAGTTTTTCTTCTGGTAATAGATACTGAAAACCAGAGTAACAAGGCTCTCACGCTTTGTTTAACATGAATAATGCAACTAATACATTTCCTACGTATTCAGGAATATGCATTTGTACAATAAATAGCATAATTACCAGTGAGACACATTAAGAGTTAAGGTTCTGAAATGTAAAGCAGCACAGGGACAGCACCTGTTACTGAACTAAGTTAACATTTTCTTTCATAGCTTTTCACCATCACGTGTTTGAAACATTGCTGTTTTCACTTGCTTTTTCCTATGTTTGGCATTTGCCTTAAATGCTTATAGATGTAGATTTGAACAGATTGGTAGGAACAAGAGGATGATATGGTCTGCACTTGGTGTTTTCTTCCAGGCTAAGGATTTTTTATCAGCAGCATGAATTTTGAAATTTAACTTTATGAGTTGAGCTTCAGTATCTTTTTGCCAGCACTTTAACCAACACTTTACATAGTGTATTTGGATTTGAAAAATTAAAGCCATGATTGGGAAGATATGGGAAGAAAGGAAAGGGCAGAAGAACAAAGAATGATCTAGATAAATTCACCTACACCCAGGGAAAAATTAAAAAGTAATAAAAAAGGATATAAAAGATATTTACTTATCATATAAATAAAAAATTGCCTGCAAAATCTATTTTATTTACCTGATGCTTTTGTTCAGTAAAAAAATCCAAGTAGCATAGCTCAGCTAATGCAATTATCTCCTCCTGTAAATAACAAGAACCCCCCTGTTATTCCAATCTTGCTGTGTTGGCCAGTGTTGACTCTTTAAATACTGAGTTCAGTTTGTCAGGTGTTTTGTAGAAACCAACACCTCTTAAGTACTTAGCCATGTGTGTCAAGATTCAGTCGAGAATTGATTTCCTTACAGCTATGTTATAAAATCCATCAAATAAGTTTTTCTGGGAGAAATGTTGACAGGGCCTTAACTAGATAGTGCTATTGAATGCCAATATAATTAGCTGGGCAGATGACACAAATTATGCAGACTGCAATTCATTTCTGGCACTACTCATTTTATCAGACCTTACTAATTTTGCACTTGTCCCTTTTGTCTTGTCAGCTGAAGACTAATATTGTAGATACCTGGACTTACACAGCTGATAAGTCTGATTGCCAGGAGTTGACATGAAGTCTGTTCAGAAAAAAGTCCCATTGCCACAGTAATTGCTACTTTTGACATGTGATAGGACAAGGGGGAATGGCTTTAAGCTGAAGGAGGGGAGATTTAGATTAGGTATGGTGAAAAGATTCTTTCCTGTGAGATGGGTGAGACACTGGCACAAGTTGGCCAGAGAAACTGGCTGCCCCATCTCTGGAAGTGTTGAAGGCCAAGCTGGATGAGGCTTTGAGCAACCTGGTCCAGTGGAAGGTGTCCCTATTCATGGCAGGGATGTTGGAACTAGATGATCTTTAAGGTTCCTTACAGTCCAGACCATTCTATGTTTATATGAAATTCTCTTAATATTTCTTTTCCTTATCAGTGTTTTAAAAGTCCTATTAATTTTTTAAGGAATAAGAATGACAAATTCTGTAGATTATTAATATCCACTGGGGTTTTCTGGATACTTTTTCCCCTTATAAGTGACTCCAATATAATAATAATGAATACTGTTACAGCCAGCCAAATTCCCTTCCAGATTCAGAGAAATTTAAGCAGATGTTTAAAAATTAAGGTGTTAATGGTGGGTTATTCAACATGAAGAAAATAGATGAACCTGAAAGTAGTGAATGTGATATCTACTGAAATAGAGAAGTTACTCATACTACATCAAGGGAAATACAGATGTTAATGTAAGAAATCTGGTATCTCCTGAATTATTGTGATGTCTTAATTCAATAATTCTATAAATAATTGCTTCTACATCCTAAATTATTATTTCTGAGACACAAAGAGGAAAAGTATTTTGTAGCTTCAGAAACTTTTTCACACAGAGGGTGGCTGGGCACTGGAAGAGGCTGACCAGAGAACTGGTCACAGCACCAAGTCTGTCTGAGTTCAAGAAGCATTTAGACAATACTCTCAGGCACATGCTGTGATTTTTGGGGATGGTCTTGTGCAGGGCCAGGAGTCGGACTCGATGATCCTCATGGGTCCCTTCAAACTAAGCATATGCTATGATTCTTTGATTCTAAGGATGACTGGAATATAGCAAAGAATAAAAATAGCTTCCCCAGGAATATTTTTTGCTATCATAAAAGTGGTGGGCTTTTTTCCTACAGCTGGGCAAAAATTTTAGGAAGCAAACACATATGCTGCCATGAAAAGAAAAAAAAAATGGTTTCAATAGAGACATGGGAGAATTGATTTATCTGGCTTACTGAAATAGGGAACTGAAGCAATATTCATTCTATTTAATCTTGCAACCTTCCCTGTTTAATTTCTTCACCAGCCAAATCTTTGACTTTTTTCTATTTTCTGTGGTTATCTACAACTGCCTGGGAATGCGGTAAAGGCACACAATGTGATTTTGGTTTCTCTCTGTGTGTTCTGCAAATCCTGTACACACAAGGGTTTGCTTACACAATGTAACTACATTGTATATGTGAGCTACATCAAACCACTTTGCAAAGCAAAACAATTCCATTTTCAGTTATTTGAACCATCATGTTCTGTTAACCCCTCTGGAAAGACAGTATGGATTATAAAACAGGACATTAACTTTCTTATAGAAAGTTAAGCTTCTCTACGGAAATCTTTCTTGAAGTATGTAATCTTTATTAAATTCCTTTGACCAACTTAAAATTGCAAAGAAAGGACCTCAGTCATTAAATATTTCATGTAAAGGGGATTATTCCATTTCTTTGTCTTAAAGTCTTCTGTCTTAATTTTGTCTTAAACTCTTCTAAAGATTTCTATCCATTCTAGTCCTATTAAATTTTGAGGGACTCTTTTCTTATGTGACAGAATGAGCTGTATAGACAGTTAGCTGCTCATCATGCAAATTTCCTTCTGTGGAAATGTTGCTCAGTAGGACACCACCAGAGTCTATCTGTTTCATTAATTTCACATCACTCCCCAAAAAGCCTCATATTAGTAAGGTTCAACAAGTACTTCCCGTTCTCCTCTCTTCACGGTTGATCACATCTGAATTTGCATCATCAGACATTGTCTTTCTACTATTTACACAGGAGTGAGGCACCAAACTTCAGAGTTAATGAATCCTGATTAACTTTATCTTCATTGATTTGGAAGAAAATGTCTAATAATAGGATTTTTTTTCCCCCTCTATATGCAACTAGTATTACTGGGTAGAAGACAGTTACCTGATCTTCTGATGAACATTTGTAGATCCTAAGTTCTGAATAAAATCCAAAGAATGATGATGTTATGTTCATTATGTTTTCCAGTGAAATATTTTTACAGTAAATAAACAGTTCTCAGTAAATTCTTCCAGACACCTGAATTTCTTTCATATTTTTCAAGAAAGCACTGTGAAGTTCAAAACTTTTGACTGTATCTGGTCTAAATGGATTCGGCATGACTCTTTTTGGCCAGTAAACATCACTTGAATTAGCAACGGGGGTTATGAAATAAACTGCTTATTTATTAAAAAGGGATGTTTTTAAGGAGAGCAAAAGTTGTGTGGGAAGATTAAATCCAAGAATATCATCTGATATTCTTGGATTTAGCAGATGAAGCTATTCCCATCTTGAAGCTGAATCTCTTGACAGTTCATCTAGACAATACCTATCCTCCTAGGAAGACTTTAACTGCATTTACAGCCCACTGAATCCAGTATAGATACTTTGAGTGGTTAAAAAAATGAATGGAGAAGGGACTGAATTAGTGTTCATGGTAAGGGGTTGGAACTAGGTGATCAATCTTTAAGGTCTCTCCAACCCAAACCATTTCATGATTCCATGATCCTGAATTTGCCTCCTTCATGTCCCAAGGTGATTTTCCATTTAGAAAAAAAACCAACAAACAAAGCCAAACAAGCAAAAAACCAAATACTAAATATCTTCTTACAATACAGATCATCCTTTAGCTATAGAAAGTGTGGCTCTTATCTGCAGAAATTTTAAGCAGAGGTAAAGGCATAGTGTGGGGCAGTAACACGTACATTCAATTAGTTAAGAGCTTGTGAAGACCAGAAAACTTGTTTTGGTTTAACTAAATTAATTTGGAACTAAGCTAGCTAGTGCAGTCCAGATGCAATTTTTTATCCCTTACTTGAATTGCTTTGGCGAAGGTAAGCAAAAGCCTCAGCTATGAAAAGCAAATGATAATGGTAGTTAATTCAATTGACATGCATCTACTTTAGAAGCTTGTGCTGCCTATACCACAATCATCTGTAAAAAAAAAGTAAAAAAGAAAAAAGGTAGACATGACATGGTCTACCATGTCAGGTAGACCATGACACTGGGAAAGCATTGCTGTTTACCCAATTTTCTCTTATCCCTTTCCCTTTATGTTGTCTATTAGTGGTGTGATTCGTGGACTTTGCTGGTGAAAGGAACAGTTAGATCACAGGCTGTGGACTTGCAGCTCCACAGCTGCATTACCATGGCTTAACAAATTATCCCTGACTGTGAGCCACTGGCACAGTTGTGGCGCATACTCATGGCCCACCCAAAAAGTGATGTAATGCACTGAAGCTTAAACTTCACTGAAAGAGTTTTAAGCTAAGCCCTGTTACCTTGCAGATGGGACAGATTAGGAGTAAGCACGTGGGCAGTTACCATCCAAAAATATATCTCATCCAAGAGACAGTAACCTATTCAGTTCCCATAACTCCTCCATGTTCCAAAGCCATAAATCTTGCCTCCTTTATAACATCAGCCATAAAATCTCAACGAGTAGCTCTTGTATTGGACCCACAGTAATCCATCTGGAGCAGAAAGCACCAGCTTAGCTGCAGGGCTGAGCTTGGTGTCACCACATATCACACGCTAATGAGCTAATTCAAAATATTGAAGTGTCTGCAAGTTAAGGGGGAGTTTTAGTCTGGCTTTTCAGGAAATGTAAGAAGTAGTCACACTGCATGTCAGCTTCTCCTTCTTTCAGTCTGTTTTCTAGGAGTCTCCAAAGAGGAGGGCTTAACTGAGACAAGTTTGGCACAGGCATAAAGGATTAACTTTATGTTTTCATAAGATTCATGCAAATAAACAGCTATGTTATGGAGTGCTGCCTCAAAAATCCCCCTGCTGAGAGGAAGACTGTGCTTTTAGGTCAACCCCATATTAGAAACTAGAAAATCCACTTGGGAGAATAAGTCAAAAATTATCTGATAAGGTGATTTTGCACCCTAAGACTTTGCATCTTATTACTTCTCAGTGAATATATGGAATCTTATCTCATGCTTGAGATAGCATAACAATATGAGTGAAACTTCTGTAATAGTTAGACTTTCACAGTATCTTTCTTCAATTTAGACTCTTTAATAACTAGCATGATCACAGATATCACATTGTGGCTTAGTGTGTTTGCTGGCTCTCCCTGACTTAACTTACATGATACAGTGGCATCTACAGCAGAGAGTGGGAAAGCCACACTTAGTCCATTTTGGGAGTCACAAAGCAGAGTCTGAAATCACTTGGAGCATAGTCTTGATGTATGAGATAAAACAGAATTTCCAAATTTTTGGGCAAAATTTTTGATACAAGAGATGATGCAGCCCGAGCTACAGCCCTGCTGCACTATGGCCCTGCCTGTACCTGGCTGCTAAAGTTGGATGAGTTGTTCCCCAGTTAGAGTGCCACGTCTTTTCCAACTTTACAATGCTCCATTTCCAGGGTGCTGCCTGGTAATGAATTTGTCATTCACCACAGATGCTGGAAACATCCCCCAGTAGAACAACCAGTCTCAACAATTACAGGCTACTCCATGAAACATGAGTAGGCAGTACAGATTTTGGCTAGATTGCATACTAAAAAAAAATCTGTGTAATGTTCTTACAGGAGCATTAATTTTTTCCTTCAATGAAATACATATGTGTTTCCATCCCTGGAAGTTTTCAAGAACAGGTTGGACGGGGCTCTGAGAAACCTGGTCTGGTAGAAGGTGTCACTGCCCAAGGCAGGGGGCATGGAAAGAAATGATCTTTTGGGTCACTTCCAACACAAATCATTCTATGATACATGTATTAATTTCAAAGGATTGATGCATTGGAATTCTGTATCTTATCTTTTATTTTGAATAATTGAAATATTCTTATTTGTATTGTTTAATATTTTAATATTATGAACTAGGACTACAAGTGTCACTGCATGTGACCCCTGAAGGGGTATGATGACTCTGATAAAGAAGTTCTGAGCAGTTGCTTGTTCCTTACCTCTTTGTTTGCACTATTTTCAGATGCGGGGTTAAAATATGGCAGTTTGGAAGGGAAAGACATGACTTTGAGAAGAACTGTTTGTACAGATAGGAGCATAAGGTCAGCTGGAAACTGCTGCAAGGAGCCTTCAAAATTCAAGTTACTTTAAGTAGGTGGTTCTTACTGTATATGTTAACCTCAAGGGGCAATTGTTGTGGAATACAACTGAAATCAGTGGCTTATAATAAGAAAAATACATTTAGCAAACTGTGTATCAGAGAAATGAATGGGGCTCTATATGACCTTCAGGCATCCTCCATGTGAGTGGACAGAAGGTAAAACACCCAAGTGCACACGTAGATGTATTAGCATAGATTTAGTCCAAGTCTGTAAAACTTAGGAAAAAATAACTAATGTATTACTTGCTCCTGTCTCCAAAATGTACCAATTGTCCGATCTACTAAAGGAGTGGAAGGAAACTGCCTTCTGTAACTGGTGGTTTTTGACATGTTGCTATTTAAAACCCATTTAAGCACTTTTCCAAACGCCAAGGAAGGGTCCACTAGGCATCATTAGAATGAACAAATCCTTGTACGGTTGATGGTGTCAAGTCTTGTGTGCCACATCTGCTTCCAGGCCTATGGTAGTGATTTTTAGATTGATTTAGAGAGGTCCCTTTTGTAATAAGTTTTTTCATTCAGTATTCATAGAGGGGTGGCAGCTGCTGCTGGCTTTCATAGAACGAAGGACAACCCTTTTATTTAGATGGTGGTGTTAGCAGATGTGAGGTTTCTAGCTTTCTTGAGATTTGCTGCCAATCTGGGTCTTGTCTATCAGAAAGTATTTTTACTACTCCTTTTCCTCCTGCTTTCCCAATAGTCATATCACAGCACAGTACATAAAATGCCATCAAATGGGGTGAACAACTCAAATTATACTGAATTTTCAGTGAACTGGATACAGTTTTGATGATCTAAGTGTACAGATCACTGTTGTCAGTGGCCACTTGCATCTGCATCTTTCTTTGATATTTATAATAAATGTATAGCCAGTACAAAAACTGCTTCAACAAAGGAGAAATTGAGATAACTGGAGTCACATTTCTTCAAGAGTTCAGGGATATTTGAATTTCAGAGAGCACAGATTTTTTGTCCCAAACGCTGTAACAGCAAGAACACTACATGTCCTTGAGGTTACCTTGGTCTGGTCAGAAGATAATTTGAACAAAAGACAACATACCTGCAAAAAACATCAATTTTATTACATCAAAAAGCAAATATTGCAGATGTCTGGTAACCTAGGGGAATCCACCTTACAGCTGCAGTTCCTGCAGTCTTTGAGGGTGGACAGTAGCAGTGTAGGCTACTGTCCACAGAGGGATCTCCCATTTCATCCATTTAGTTTTCCACTAAAAGCAGATTCATGAAACCTACTTACACTCTTTTTCCATTAGAGGCCAGACTTGGTACATAAGTCATACCAGTATCCATGCTAAAAAAATGCCCACTGCAGAGGGGTTGGAACAAATCCCTGGAAGCGTTCAAGGCAAGGTTGGTGGGGCTTTGAGCAACCTCATCTAGCAGAAAGTGTTCCTGCCCATGGTAGGGTGATTGAACTAGAAGATCTTTAAAGTCCCTTCAACCCAAACCATTCTGTGATTCTAGCAGCTGTGCTGGATAAGCATTGGAAGTGCGGGGATCTTGAAATCAGGTCTTTGCATCTTGTGGAATTAAACCTTCAACAAGAACAGGTCAGACTCCAACTGCTAGGTCCTGCAAGCAAACAGGTAAGGAAGGAATTTGAAGCAGTGAAAATGGGTAGCCTGTGGGGAGGTGATGGACAATTAAAGCAAGTCAGGACATATAAAAACATATTTCCATTCAGTCTGAGGTTTTCCCATTTATCACACAGATCACATCCGTAATAATGAGGGCTTATTGAATCTATTTTCAATGTGCCTTTTGGAAGGTGGATTTACAGAGTAAACTTTTTCTGAACCTTACAAGGAAGACGTAGTGGGCATGCAGCAACAGAGAGGAAAAGAGCTCTGAAATTAGTTGCTGTCATGTCCTCAAGAAACTCTCATGTAAGAGCTGCTTCATAACCTGGCACTCTAATGAAGCTCTTAGGTAGAAAGTGAAGGGCTTTTAATGTGTTTTATAGCTGCACATGCTCATTGCCAACAAAAATAAACTTTTTAAGACTTTTTGCCTAAGATCACAGCATACAGAGATGACTCGTGGCTTGACTGTGCATTTACCTATTCCTCTGCCTTTTTAATTGTAGAACAAGTCTGTGTAGGCACTGAGGGGAAAGAATGATCTTCATATTCTTCATTACTCAGTTGTAGCTTCACCTCCCGTGAGTTATGACTCATTTTCTCACTTCTGGGACATCTCTCATATAAACTGATCATACAATAATTCACCAGAGGGGTGAAATATTAACTTGTCTTCTTAATACACAAGTTAAGAAAATAGGCTAATATTTCAATTCCCAAGAAGAAACCGATGTAATAGGAGCAGGTAGGTCATACTCCTGAGTGTAACCTAAGTGAAAATATACCTCAGCTAGGCCGAGGGACTGATGATAGAAAACTAGGGTGTTTGCCGCATGCT
Source organism: Pseudopipra pipra (assembly GCF_036250125.1). Taxonomy (NCBI): domain Eukaryota; kingdom Metazoa; phylum Chordata; class Aves; order Passeriformes; family Pipridae; genus Pseudopipra; species Pseudopipra pipra. Next base: position 32,223,738 of record NC_087550.1, on the reverse strand, counting down.
GCTGAGTTGCCTTAATATTTATTTTTTACCCTGTTTTATTTCTTCCTTCCTTTTTTCACTGTACTTTTAGAAGTTATTTGGCTGTGGCAGCACTGTAAACTGAAGCCTCTTTCCAAGTATGTGTGTATGGAAAATGTAGTTGTTTGGCACTGAAAAGGTCCCACAAGAGACATTGTTTCTGCAGTGGAGACAGGTGCTCCATATTCCTTTTATTTTTCCTTTCTGTAATGTCTTGCATCATTCACCATGGGAGGGAGATATTCAATTGACCTGCTGTTGGTTTAGGATGACAAATTAATTTCATGTCAGCCTCCAAACAGCCTGTTAACAGGAATCACCTGGGACTACCTCAGCCAGCATGGAAAAGAAATTTAACTCTTGACTGACAGGTAAAAGTTTCTGAATCACGTTGCTGAGCCATCCAAGCCTCGTGGCTCCGTGCTCCACATTGTCAGGGAGTATGTCTGGTGACAGAACTCAGCTCTACCAAAACTTTAGATTAGCTTCTGAGTTGATATTTTCCACAAAGGGGAAATTTAAGAATGAGGCTTTATTGTGAATGCATACAGCCTTGTCTCTTCCTATTTATTATACGCTCTCCCTGGCGTGATTACATACAGTGACAAAAGTCTTGCTGCTTCACACCAAGGATTGCTGTGACAGAGGAGCACCACTCACCGGCACAAATCCATTAAGTTTTCATTAGACCCTCTTGCCCTCTTTTTCATCTTTCTTGTCTCCTGCCTTCTCTGTTGTCTTTTATATTCTCACTTACTCCTATCTGGTAACGCTTCATTGCTCTCAAGCCACTGCAAGTACCTCACTTCACCTTTGTCTTGGCAATCAGTTTGTTGCCCATTTCAAACTGCTTTTACAGGCCATGACCACTGGAGGTTATGGTCTGTCATGTCAAACCCTAACTGTTGGGCTGGCTTGAAAGGTAGCTGAACATAATAGTGAGCTGATGTTGGAAGAAGTTTGTGCTTTTGTTAACATGTGTAGAAAGTACAGGTGAAAGTAGCCTTATTACTAACAAAACTGTTGCCCTGATTTCTTTTAATATATGTGCAGGAATTCTTATAAAAAATAAATTATCATAGGATCATGGAATGGTTTGAGTTGGAACAGACCTTCAAGGTCATCTAGTTCTAACCCTCCTGCCATGGGTGGGGACACCTTCCACTAGACCAGGTTGCTCAGAGACCATCCAACTGCCCTTGAACATTTCTAGGGATTGGGTATCCACAGCTTCTTTGGGTAACTTGTTCCAGTGCCCCACCACCAAACAATTATATAACAATTTTTATACCAAAAAATACAGACTCTTCCTATTGTCATTTAAAAATATCAGTAATATGATTGCCCCCATAATGTAGAGTCCTGGGAGGTCCCAAAGACCCTTATGCGGATTCTGACCACATTGTGCTGTACAGATATAACAAAAGACATTGTGGCTGAGAACAGTGCAGAGCCATATGTCCAATCCCCATCGTTCTGTAGTTTGTTGTAAGCTAATCACAGCTATTGGGTGGTGTGTGCAGTGCACACTCACATCCTGGGTAGACCACAACAGCTGTTTGTCAATGCACAGCAATAATAAAATAATAAACTCTGTCAATGCACAGAGACACAACCAGGAGGAAAGCCTCATTCAGCTCACACTGCAAGGGAAATGTAGGTCAGTGGAATATCATTGCTGAAATTGGAATAAATCTGGGACACCGAGGCTAATAAAACTCTTCCTCTACAAGTACTAACGGCATCATTAGTGACCACGAGTTGTCATGCCAGTGTCTCCTGCCTTTGTACTGAGAAGTTGCCTTTCACGACTGGAAGGACACAGTTCAATACTGGGTAACATCACTTGGTCCGTTTCCAATTTATTTACCAAATTACAGCCTTCTTCAACCCTCTGGCTGTCTTCCATGCATATGCTGCCCGGACCTGAGCCTTCTTAGCTATGTGTTATCTAACAGGATCACAGCCCTGCCAGGAATGACCTATATTTGGCTTGTTCTCCAGCATTTAATTTTGAGCAGTAAAAGCTAATTTTCTTTTGTGCTGAAAGAACATATGGGTTCATTGTGAGGGAGAAGAATTGTTTGAGTGCTCTATTGAAGTTGGATATTTTTAGGTGTGTGTAAGATCAAAGCTCTGATATCTTTCAGTGCAGTAATACATGTACCAATATGTAACAGCAAAAGAATCTTTTTCCAAGTCTCCATTCAGAGTATTTTCATTACATTATGAAGCTGCCTTTGACATTTTTGTGCCATATACAGCTCTTTAATGCAGCATTAGCTGATGTGAAGTGTGCCAAGCCCATTTAAGCACAGAATGTGTAGATATGGAATGAAACAAGTTTTATCAAGAGACAGCAAACTTCAAAGTTTCCAGAGGCTGAACTTAGATAAACCTTATTATAACATGATAACTGTTGAAATAGAGTTCAGACTTTTCCAAGCAGTTTTTGGTAAAACTCATTTCTCAGAATTCTGCAATACTGGTTAATGGTATTTCACACATTAATTTGTTCTGTCTGCTTCAAGTCTTGGCTTCAAGTCAAAAGAAATGCATCCAAGCTGTCAAGTTTACATCTAGGCTTTGCCAGAGTGTGAAGTTGTTTATATCTGGAGTTCTGGAGCCAGCTGACATCTAGACACTTAGGAAAATTAATTCAAATTAATTGGAGGTGTGAACTTAGAGCATCTCAGTTCGAGTATCTTAAAACCCCATGTGGAAACTCTTATTCAGATGTAAAGTGTCCTCAGTTCTGAATATAATCTTCCTCTGAGATGAGCTATATCTAAATTCACAACTAATATCTAGTATCATCTTTTAAAGCAGAAACTGTTGACAAGGAAATTTCACAGGTGCACCAAATAAGAGATAAACAAACTACTTCAGATTTAGGACTGGTTTGGTTGTCATAAAGTCATAAAAAACATCTCAATCTTTATCCAATCAAGGAGTTTTCAGCTACTACAAGAGAGATAAAGTAAAGGTCATGTTTTATGATTCATTAACGGTCATACTTTTAACCTGAAATTATTTGAAATAGCAGAGCTCTGTTTTGTGTCTAATAAATCTGAAATCAATTGGTTTTCAGTAAGGAGTTTGGAGTTTTTACATCTAAATTGCTAAAAGATGCAAAATATAATAAACAAATAATACTGCCATTCTTTCAGTGTGGTGTTATTTCTTTCATATCATAGTCTACCAGGCTGACTACTTTATCACCAATTCCTTTGTTTCCTCATGTCTTGAACACCTGAAGTGGATCTTTTTGTGTACTTTTTTTTGAACATTTACATTGTACATTTGATGTTAAACATACGCTTTTAGCCTGGAGTCTCAGCATTGTCCTTGGGTTGGAGTCCTGGGGATGTTTTTATGGTGAAGATTTCCTTCCTAGTACAGCAATATTCAATGATTTCTTGGGGAAAAGGGAGGAAAGCAGTTTTCCACCTTTATTCTTCCTTATTTTCCTTTTTCTCTTTTCCTTATTGCATATTTCTCTGTCCCATTCAGAGTGTTTCTCCTGTCACTCACATAAAGAAACAAACATACATTGAATTAATAAGAAAAAGGGTACCTTAGACCAGTATCTCTTCTTGGATTAGCAGATCTCTTGAGTGCAGTCCTGGGACTGTCTGGCTGGGGAGAGACTGTAGTTTAGCAACACATTTTATGTGATGTCGTGTGTATTTTGAACTCTTAAACATCACAGGTATTCATACCTTCTCCATGAAAGTCCATACTTTACAGAGTTCTATATCATTCCTCCATCTCAGTGAAAGCCAATGCTGGTTTCTCTTCCAGCACTGTAGATGTGGTGCTTTGGGTCATGGTTTAGTAGTCGACCTGGCAGTGTTATGTTAATGGTTGAAATCAATGATCTTGGAGGTCTTTTCCAACCTTAATGATTCTATGATACGACTTTATGATCCACCTTCCAGATGATGACCAAAGTACACCAGCTCTCTTCACAAGTAACTGCAGTGAGACCTGTCTGCTGAGTAGCAAACATAGCACCCACGTGTACAAACAGATCTAGAGGAGATCCTGGAAACTACAGGCTGATAAGTCTGACCGCTGACCCTAGTAAGATGATGTAAAAAACAATAAAATCAGTGAGCATACAGATAAGCATTACCTGTTGGGAAAGAATGAGCTTAACTTTTGTAAAGGGAAATTCTCTTCCTACATGCAGTTTTACCATGAAGTTTTAAGCACTTCAGAAAAAAAAGGATAGGATGGTCATAACGTATTCAGATTTTGAAAAGAAAAATATAAAAAATACCTTTGGTAAGTCTTTATGTCAAATATTATTAAAGAGAGTAAGTTGCTATGGGAATGGAGAAAAGAATTTCTGAAAGGTAACAAAAGGATAAGTAAAAAAGGGTTATTAGTTGCTTTTCAGAATGAAGAATAGTCAGCACTGGGATACCCCAGGACTGGTGTAAGCATCACTTTTATTTGATATTGTCATTAATGCCCTTGAGGAAGCAAAGAACAGTGAAACCTTTATGATTAGAAATTATATTAAGATCTATCGGGTAGTCAAATGATGCAGCTTTATAGCCTAACAAAACTGAGCAAAGGGGCTGAAAGCCCATGAGTTCCTACGTAAAAAACATGAGTTCCTATGTGCAAAAAAATATAAGGCAATGAATTAATCTAGAGAAAATACTCTGAAGCACAGAAGCATGATGCTGAACTCAGAAAACGCAGTTGCAAGAAGGATATATTGGAATCACTATGGAAGTTTTCCTGAAATAATAATATCAACAAGTCATGGCTGGGCTTCGCGAACGAAGATTTGGGAAGGGCGCTATCCACATTTGTTACAAGCGCGCTGGTGGCTAAAAAAACCAATACGAGACAGGCATGTCCAGTTGCAAAAGGCACAGCAGAAAGACTCCTTAGGTGGAATATTCTGCAAGGCACGATTCCTTCTGCGTTGTGTTTTCTCCTTGAGAGTGATCCTGTGTGCTTTCTCAAAGGCATCAGCAGCGTTATAGATGGTGTGTCTCCAGGCCTCCTGATTGGAGGCCAGAATAGACCAGTTATGTTGATCAAAATGCCCAAGGCTGAGATGTTGTTTCAGGGAGTCCTTGTATCTTCTCTTCGGGGCTCCTCTCATGCAGCAGCTGGTGGCAAGTTCACCATAAAGCAAGATCTTAGGGAGGCGGTGGTCCTTCATCCTGGAGATGTGCCCTGCCCAATGCAGCTGTTTTCTCAGCAACATGGCCTCAATACTTGTGATTGCTGCTTGTTCTAGAACAGATGTATTGGTCACATAATCTGACCAGTGGATGTTTAGGATTGTAAGGAGGCAGCATTGATGGAAGAGTTCTAGTTTTCACCTTCTGTATGGCCTTGAGGGTTTCTCCTAAAGTGGGGGCAGTATCCAATTCATACTTCACTGGTTGTTGTGTGATGGACTGAATAGCTGAGTCTTGGACTACATGGTTGGTACTGAATGTCAACAAGTAATGAAACCTAAAAAACTCAATGCCATTTCTGTGTTATCAGGAAGAGGACAGAAGAGAAGGCACAGGGCATTATTTCCCTGCTTTACGAAACTGGTGTACACCTACACTGTGGATACTACGTGCAGATGTCTTTTTTCTGTGTCAAGAAGGGTATAGTGGATGTGGACTAGAAACAGAAAAGGGCAACTAAAATGTTCTGGGGATCAAGTAACTGCTTGAAGACAGAAGACAGTGGGTAAAATGAATTTAAAAACGCTGCCATGTAACAATGCAGGAACTAGGGGAACACCTAACCAGAGGATGAAGAAGATGGGTTTAACACAGGTAAAATCCCTTCTTGAGCCCTCAGGCAGGAAATTACAGCCACTTTCCTCATTAGTGGCTGTGGAGGCAGGCAACATTAGCAGGATCAAAAAGGAACTTTACAAATTAACATGAAGTCTGTGAACAGATATTAAGAGGAATAAGCATAAATATATCTTTTCTAGCACAGCCATTGCAGATGCCTGAGGAATGTAGGGGAAATGAACTGCCATGAGTGGTCTGTTTGTTCTCTCTATTCAGCATCACCTGTCACTCTTCAAGTTTCCTCATCAAAGGCATTTTAAAAAATTAAGTCATCAGAATACCAAAAGCAGTAAGTATTATATGCCTATAGAGTACATACTTGTACAAGAGAAGATTGCTGGCTCCTCATCTCTACCAGTACATAACCTGTCTAGATACCTTTTGAAGTCCACTACCTATGCACCTCTCAGGCAAGTTAAGGACATCTTACTGGAGATCAGCAAGTGTGAACAATAACAAATAACACTCTGCCACTGCCTGCTTCTTCCTACCCCAGAAAGCTTCCAATGTTGTCTTCCTTTCTGTATCCTCCTCAGCAGGTGATTACTCTTCCCTCACTGTCCTCTACCATTATTAAGATAGCAGGAGGCAAAAATATAACAAAAAATGTGTTTTAAAAACCCTTAGAAAACAACAAAAGCTCTGACCGATTTCGGAACCACAACTTCCCTGAAAAAAATTGTCCTTTTCCATTATCTCCCATTTTCCATATGCCTCCTGTTTCCATTCTTTATTATAACTTCCATCAAACTGACCAGTACAATTTTATTCATCTGTGGTTTCCAATACCTCCTCTGAAAACAAACAAACAAAAAAATTCTTTTTTCTTTTCTTTTTTTTTTTTTTTTTCACATTGGCATCCCATTTTTGTACCGGGCACTCTGTTTTAGGTAAAAAAAAAACCCGAAAAAACAAAAACCATAAAATTACTCAACATAATGAATAGTTTAACAGTTTCATACTTGAGTTCTTATGGAATTCTTGGGTGAATACCATCTGGACCTGGAGATGCAATACTGTTAATTTTAGTGATTCAATCTAAAATTTTATACTGGTAGTCTAATTTGAAGCAGATATTCGAATTCACCTCTTTTTAGGGAAAGTTTCTGGTGTGACAATCTCCCTAAACACATCAACAATGATCATGGAGAAGATTTTTTTTTTTCTATAGTCCTATCTCCTCTATATGATCTTTTCCCTTCTTGATCATCTCAGCTCTAAAAACTCTCTGACAGATTCCCTTAATCTGTTGCTGGGGGAAAAAGTTTTCATTTTCATGGTTTTACCAATGCATTCTTGATTTTTCCCCCCCTTTGTCCTGCTGTACTATACTTTTATATTTAACTAGTTCTTTTCTGTTTCCCTTTTCAGAAGGTTTCATTTTCTGAGGATTATCTTTTCAGTTCAAATAGGGGTTTTCACCTTAGTTGTTTTACATATCATCTTTGAGGGGTTGGCCGTTTTCTTTTTTTTTCTTAATCTTTCTTTTCTTTTTGATGGGTTAGCCCTTTCACAACAGTCTCTACAATTCACCCCCAACCATGATGTGAAAGGACAAAAAATCCCACATCCAAAATAGTGTCTGCGGTTTGACACAGATACATATAAAAAGCTCCCAATTTCAAACAGAACTCATGGGCTGTACAGAAATTGCCTGCTGAGATTTTCAAGTGATTCCTATACTTGCCTTACTATGGAAATCATCTTCTTCCGACGACCAAAATTAAACAGCAATAAGTTCCCTTTTTAGTTGTTTAGATACTTGATGGAGGTGCTGTTTCTATAAATACACACTGCAATTGCTTAAAATTGATTCCATTGTTTATGTAACAACTCTAATTTTCACTGAGTGCAGAGCTTAAAATGCTAGCACATGTCGTGTTCACCTGGGACAGTTTTAAGAAAAACTTGATCTGCTAGATTTGCTTCCTTTTTAGTTTAGCTTTCCTCGTGTAGGTTGAAACCTGCCCTTGAACGTGTGTATGGCTCCCATTAATATCAATGGGAACCATGTGTGTGCGCTGAAGGACTAAATACTAAATTTACCCCCTAAGCACTTCCCCCATAATGACAAAGTGTCCTATTACAAAGTCGTTCTTTAACTACCATTTTTAGCACAAGCTTTTTCTTCTAATATATTCTAACTGATGCTACAACTAATTCTTTGAAGTAAGTGTCATTGCAGAGTAATTGAAAATATCATTAGTATTTACTTGTGCTTTCCACAGTCAAACTGCTTCACTTACTTTTTCTCATAGCATTTTTTGGACTACAATGGTGTAGCTGGTGAACATTTCCCAATTTTGTATTTTAATAGTTGCCTACAGCTAGTGCTCCAGAAGTATGGCAGAATACATAATTTTACATTGCCTGTAACTTTTTCCTGATTGAACTTGGTTTTACCTCTTTGTGTTTTATAGAGCTCCACCACAGCCACATCTGTGTTTTCATTCTGAATTGGATTCCTTCACAATCATAGACACTGCTTGCAATTAAACGCATAGAACCTGCTGCTTTAATTGAGTTCAGTCCAATTTGTCACTTCAAACTTCAGAAAATCGTATGTAAGGAAAGATTTACTTGCCAGTTTGATTCAGCTAAAGTTGATGGAAAACCTTTTGATCACTCAACCATTAAACACATTTCAAGATTGTGCCAAGCTAATTGCTTGAGCTGGCTGAAGTTTATTTGTATTTAAAACAATCTAAGTTTATATTTTCCAGGGCTGTGCAAACCATTATCTTTCCATGCGCTTGTGTTTCCTTACTTAAGAATTTCAGGAGTCTGATTCTACTCTTAGACACCCAAGATCAAGAAAAATTTTGTTCTTTTTGGGAAGACAAGGGGGAAAATGGTGCAGTAGCGGGTGCCAACCCAAATTTGTACATCCATCTGTTAACTGGTGCAATCAGAAATTGACAGAGCCACAGCAATGTTTATTAGTTACAAAGCACCTGCTTCTGGTTATGACAATAAATCTGAGGGTGTTTCAGCAGCTGAAGTGTTGACATGCCCTTTGGGATCCTGCTGGACCAGGGTGGAAGCATCTACTGGGAGCAGAGCTGTAAATTGCCATTAACGAGGCCTCCAGCTTTAGGGTGTCATGGTCAGCAATGTTTATACCTTGCTTCTAAGAAATATAGTGAGGGTTTTAATCCCTTAATTCCTGGATAAATCAGTAACAGGAAATGGAAATTGATTTTGCTTTGGTCTCAATGCTTGAAGTAAAGGAAAAGCCCATGTTAAATTAAAAATGCAGGGCACAAAGGTTTCATCTTTAAGACATCATTGCAGGTCATGAAATGCCATCTTAGGGATATTCTGTTAAACAGTATAAAACATATTTATGTTGTCAGGCCAGCTCCTCGAAAGATAGTCACAAAATAAAACTTTAATACTTAGACTGTGTCGATCTTACAAACAGATTGGAGCTCTGGGTGTTATAGAAATACATATGATAATCCTCTAAGTTGAGATATGGAGGTGTGAAATGTGTATGCAAGATATGGAGGTGGAGGGGACAGTCATTACTGTTCCTCATATTTCCATTAGATATATTTCTCAAAATAAGGACTAGAAACTACCATCACATTGTAGTTGATGGGGATCCAGTCTGCTTCTTGCCTGGTAGTGGGATACAAGTCTTAAAGGAATTATAACAATTAAACTCTCACCAGATTCCCTTAGAGTCAGTTATTCCATTGGAAAAACTGATCTGCGCATTCAGAAATTGAGGGATGGATCAGTCTAGTGACATATGAAATACAGATTCTGTTCTCTTCTTGTGTGGTTTTTAGCTGATCGATGAATTTCTTTGTCATAGAGCCCTTTTATTTGAAGAAAGGAAATACACTGATTCATTACCTTGGAGGTTAGTTCATCAGGTATCAACAGATCATGGACAGTTTCTCAGGTATTTGATATTTCAGGTAACAATATTGCATAAGGTGATTCAGATTGCACTTTTCACCTCAAAATTCACTTCCCTTGTAAAACTGACAGTGACGACAAAGATTAGGACTCTGATGTTCAAGAGAAGATATGGTCTTGGCCTGCTTCACTTGAAAAGCTGTTTGCTCACTAGTACAAGTAGCCCATCTCATTGTCTTGTTGGTTCAAAGCTGCTGTGAAGCGTACTGATAGACACGTCAGATCTCAATAATTCAGCAACTGAACTGGCAATCCTCTCTCTGACCCTTAAAAATTCGACATAAAGATATCATGTAAAAAGAAAAATAATTCTTGACAATGACATTTCTGTGATTCTCTTCTCCTTCCTTGATGAAGTATGAAGGCGTTTCATTAGAATTGCAAGTAGTCACCCTTTGGCATGAATATTCTCCAGAGCAATGCTTTCTCTTCAGGGATCAGTGCTGTGGAACAGGCTGAGAGGAGCAGCACAGAAACACCCATTTTAGTCAGTTCCTTACATTTGTCAGAAAATTGCAGTAGTTTCTAGATTGGACCTGCATACCCAAAGGTCTATGTAGACATCTCCTCTAATTTCTTTTGTGGATGTAAAAGCACAACTAAAACAAGAATGAATTTTATATATTGTTTCAGGCTGTCATTTACACTGTGTTGTCAGTAATATTCTCTTTATATTGTTTTAGATTACTGTATTTATATTTATAGTCTTGATTTCCTGGGCATGATCTCTTAGGATACACTTGACCTAGAGCATAACACTTAGAAGTGAGGTTTTGAGCATTTAACTGCTATCACATAGGTTGCCTAAATTACCATAAGCAGAATAAAAAGACCACGTGCGAGCTCCAAAGGCAATTGTGTTTTGAACCCAGGGAAGCATTTGGTAAAGTGTTCTTAACAATCTTTGCATTTTAACTAAATAAGCAAATGTTTACTAGGCACAAGAGAAGGAAAATAAAAATCTGGCTGCATCCCAGATTAGAAGCCAGCTCAAACTGATGAAGACAAAATAAAAATATCTTTGTGTGGAAGACTTACAATAAACAACCTCTCATAGTATTTTTGCATTCCTTTGAATATTTCAGAGTCTCAAAACTGTCCTTGTCAGGATTTCTCAATGTCCTCTTTGGGTTTTCTCTATTCATCATTCTTTTCTGTTACCCTTTATATAAAATCAACATTGACAGACTAGCAAAAAATTTCTTTCACTACACTACCGGTGCATTTACATGCATCTACATGCCATGACTAGCATCGTTTTCCTTTAGAATTCCTTGGTGCAGCTCTGTTCTTAGCCACCTCAGTAAGCCTGTTTAGGTGGAAGAGTTGGTATCTCACCTAATCAGAGCACATCTAGATAGTTCTGTGGTTAAAATGTTGGTCTGTGTGCACAATATCTCACTTTTACAATTGTAAGTATACCTGGCACTTTAGGAAGGTTATAACAAGAAGGTTGAGAAAAATGCTAGTTTGATAGGACAAGAGGGAATTACTTTAAACTGAAAGAGAGTAGGTTTAGAATAGACAGGATGAAATTCATTAGGATGAAATTCTTTCCTGTGAGGATGATGAGGCACTGGCACAGGATGGCCAGAGACATTGTGGTTGTCCGTCGCAAATGAGTGTTTTAAGGTCATTTCAAGAATCACAGTGCAGCCTAGGTGAGGGGGGATTAGGGAGGGATGCACCACCACACTGCCCCATGCCTGAAAGTGCTCAAGGCCAGGTTGGATGGCACTTTGAGCCCCCTAGTCTAGTGGAAGATGTCCCTGCCCATGGTAGGTGGTTTGGAACTAGATGATTTTTAAGGTCCCTTCCAACCCAAAGCATTCTATGATAAAATATCAGCTGAGCAGTATGGAGTTGAAGTGCTTAGCCAGATGAGTTTACTGGCACATCAGCTGAGGAACACCTCCTGTAGGGTCCCCTGTCTATAAGCAGAAAGACCTTCACATGGAAGACCTTGCTAGAGGAGCAGGCATTGACTTTGGAGTGTGGCTTGATCATCTTCTCCAGCAGTAAATGTATCTCAAAACCAAGTGAGGTGAGTCTGTAGCTGCATAGGCCCTACATGACTCCACAGGAGCACATCCCTCGCTGTATTTTATTTTTATGAGGTATTACAGGTTTATATTTTGTCTGTGTTTGTATACTAGGAGATATTTCATTGTATATTGAAGTGGAAGATTTTTTTTTTGTATTATCGTGTTTTTATCCATGTTATGGGCCTCTACAGCAGAGTGTTATCTCCTACAATTCAACAGACACTTTTCTATATAAAGAAAAAGAAAATACAGGATGAGAAAGCCAGACTAGGGATCTGATATATCTGCTAAATTCTCAAAAAAAGTGATCTAATTCTTTATATGTGCATGTGTGTTTGCATAATTGCACACAGGAGTGGTCGTGACTGCTTTAGAGTAAGGCTCTTAGAATGTCTTTTTGCTTTCATGTTTAAGAAGCAAAAATTAAAAATGGTCAGCTGAACCAATAACTGAGCCTACACTGGTACAGTTTCCTAGTTCCTGGTCTCCTTAGAGAATGAGGGTAGCTTTCATAGGAGCTTTCCTACCACTGATAGAAATTCCATGACCACAACTGTCAGCATTCATATCAATAAAAGTTTTTGTGGAGTCTGTACCTCAGACAGCCTTCAGTGCATCCCATATACCCCTGGGTGGATGGCAAGGACTTAAATGCAAGCTCTGAATACTTCCCTTCTTACAGCTCCTTCTTTCTGCTGGAAAAGCAGTTTTAGTGGCTTCTAGGTAAGTTTTTCTTAGAGATTCTATGACACAGACAGATGTAACACTAGAAAAAGATGTCAAGATAACAGTCTTCCAAGATAAAACCTGTCACTAATCCTAAAGGCAGGTTTAAGGACAAGAAAAATCCTGACTTCCTCACACTGCTTTCTTAGCAGCACTAATCTACAGTAGAACAGATAGTCTGTGTTCTCCATAGTCCATACAATTTTGTGTGCTGAAAATTCACTGTATACTAAAACTATACTAGAGATGAAAGTTCCAACAGTACAGGAGATATAGAGGGGGAAAAAAAGTAAAGTTAGCAGTAACATCGCGTGTTTTCTCTTCCTGGGTTTATGTTGTTTCGTGACGTTCACATTTTGGTTCCATTAGATTTTATATATACATATATTAATTTATATGTCTATGCAAATTAATTTGATGTGTATATATCTAAGTCATGTGGAGTCATGAAAGGCCTAATTCCACAGCACAATTAAAGTTGCAAAGTTATTTCATGATCCATCAAGAATAACAGGAATAGGGTTAAAGACACCAAGTTAAACCTGTGACTTTCTTGTAGACATCCTGAAATGCCTGTTAATCTTGTCTGTTAATTCACATTTTAACATTTCTGTATTGAAGTGTTTCTGAAATATCATAATTTACATTTTCCATTTAGCTTTCTCACTGGGGAGGTTGAAGGCATGTATCTGCTTCCCAAATTATTCTTTTTCATAAGAAGGCCATGGGTAGTCAGAGTATATAATAGGAGTTGTATAATGGGAGTTATGAGTGCAAAAAATCACCACTAAACAAATGAGATCCTTGGAAAAAAAACCCCACAGAAACAAAAAAAAAAAATCCCAAACAACAAAGAAACAAAAGCCATTAGTCTCATTAATTTCATAGCATTCCTGAAATAGCTGACAGTAGCAAAGGGACCAGCACTGATGAAGTATTGCCCTGATAAGAAGCCTAAAAGGCATGTTGCAGAGAGACATGGAAAATTAATTTATGACTTTCTTCTTTGCAGTAAGTGTGAAGCTGCACTCTTTGCACCTGTGGCTAATTACTGTAGCCCTAAATTGAAGTTACAAAGGAGGAATAAGGAAAAATATGCCCAAGAGGAGAGTCAGGACTGCAGAAAAGAGAGGATGAATGGTTGGATGGATGAGTAGACAGATAGAGAGATACACTGCCTGAATGACACATCTAGGAGAAGACATGGATGGAAATCCTGGCCCTCATGAAGTTTATTGTGTTCAAATGGAAAGGTTTTGATAGCAGTGAGGCTACAGGGGTGGGTTCCGTGGGAAAACACCAGAAGCTCCCATTTCAGCTAGCTCCAAGATGGACTCGCTGCTTTTCAAAGCTGAGCAAATAAGCAATGATAGTGGTACCTCTGAGATAACATATGGAAGAAAGGGTTAAAAATGCTATTCGGTAGCTCAGGGGTGGGGGGAGGGGTCTGTGGAATGTGAGAGAAACAACTCTGCAGACACTAAGGTCAGTGGAGAAGGAGGGGGAGGAGTTGCTCCAGGCACTGGACCTGAGATTCCCCTGCAGTCTGTGGTGAAGACCATGGTGGAGTAGCTGTGCCCTCGAAGCCCATGGATGTCCATGTGGAGCAGAGATTGACATGCACCCCCTGGAGGGCCCACGGTGGAGAAGGCTCCTGGCAGGAACTGTCGTCCACGGAGAGGAGCCCAGCAGGATCAGGTTTTCTGACAGGATTTTTGACCCATGAAGGACCAACCCACGCTGGAGATGTCTGTTCCTAAAGGACTGCACCCTATGAAAAAAAAAAAAGCACTCTGAAGCAGTCCTTGAAGCCCATGGGAAGAACCCACATTGGAGAGGTTCATGAAGAACTGATTGTGTTCTCTGGGAGGGACACCATGCTGTAGCAGGGGAATAGCATGAGGAAGAAGGAGCAGCAGAGATGAAGTGTTATGGGCTGATGGCAACTCCCATCTACCCTCCTGCACTACTCAGGGAGGAAGCGATGGAAAAGTCAGGAGGGAAGTTGAGCCTGTGAAGAAGGGAGGAGTGGATAGATAGTGTTTTTAGATTTGTTTTATTTCTTACAATTCTACTTTGTTATTAATTAGCAAGAAATTAAATTAGTTTCCCTAAGGCAAGTCTGTTTTGCCTGTGAAGTTACATGGCAAGTGGTATCCCTGCCTGTACCTTGACCTGTGAGTTTTTATTCTATTTTCTTGTCTTAGTGAGGAAGAGTGAGAGGGTATCTGGATGGGCTCACGTGGTAAACCAAGGTTGATCCACAACACAACGTCAGTTAAAACCTTACCATTTGGTTCCCAGAGATCTAGTCTTGGTGGACAGTGAAGAAACAATTTGAGAGATAAATTGTCTGTTTGAGTTAAATCATTGGATTTAACTTCCTACCAGGTAGGTAGGAAGCCCCAACCTCCCTGTCCCTCTGAAGAGAACCTCCATGGAGACAGGTCTGCGCACGCCCTTAGACTTTGTTTCCCACATAAGCAAAGTGATCACAGAGGATGTCTGCACTGCTACACATCAAGACTACATTCCACAAGCAGATTTGCAGCTCCGGAAGGGTTATTGCTTCCTACCTTACCTGGACGTTGGTTATGTGAAGACTTTTTGAGAAGTTCCTGCTCTGCAGCAGGTGTCATGGATAGAGCCAAGGCTGAGACTGCTCCAGAAGTACAACTTCATAAAATTCGAGTTTCACTGAGAGATCATTTAGGCCATAACCAGCACTAGATGACTACTGAGGGAAAAGCAAAAGGACAAGGCAAGCACAGAGCTGTCTTTCCTCCAGCTACCAATGATCTGCAGCTTAGGAAATACCAGAGTAAGTTTCCGTATGTCTAGCAATCTTCAAGGTTCCCTTTATAGTCAACAGAAGTACTTAGGCTTTTCTAAGGCCTAATTATCTCACCATAATGCAGCTATTTGAAATCAGTCAAATTAATCATTCCCTAGGAGGACTTATTTCTTTCCTGTGACTGTAAGGAGGGGAAGGTGAAAACGAGCATTGATGCAGACCAACCCTGCAGATGAGTGAATGGAGGTGAGATGACTCCCACAGTTGTAGGTGTGCAGGCAGCAGGGTGGAGGTAAAACCTCTTGGAAACTAAAATGTTCAAGTCAGAGCAGAACTTGCAGTATGCTGATTTCTGAGGGCCTCCCTACACAGCCGCAAATCATCAAGGAATATTTTATAGCCATCCTTGCCCTGAGCACATCAGAGAAAAACTGGTAAAAATAAGTATGTATTGTGTATGGAAAATATATAAAATATCCCTTTCTGTGAAGTAGGTAGAGAATGAATAGCAAATTGGCAGAGTACCCAGTGAGGAGTACACAACTGTGCCGCTCCTTGAACTTGCAGGGGGGCATGACAGGGCTCTATGTTTTATAATTCATCTGAGACTTCATCTGCAGTTATGATAGAGATCAGACATCTTCAAACTCTGCTGTTCCATTAGTAGTTCCTCTGATCAGCACTAGTTTCCCTGCAGTCCCTTCCTCCCTTTCTCTGTGTATTTCATGTGAATTAAAGAGTAAAATTTCCTCTTCCTTTCCTCTGAGCTGAGGGGGGGCTCACTTTCCCAACCAAAGGATGCACAGTATGGGGGTATGCTCTGCTGATCTTCTCCTTTTGAATAGCTTTTGAAAGCTGATGATGTGATTTGAGCAGATTTTCACTCTAGGACCTTTCAGGGTCTGCTGTCTGGTGAGTTTTGTATTTGGGTGATTTAAAAACAAATATTTGGAGACAGGTGGCTTGTTGCAGAAAAGAATTTGATATAAGGGAGGAAAAAGAACAATCATTTTAAAGTTTGCTTTCTCTTCTGTGGCTAATTCACCCAATTATAAGCTGATGACTGTTTGCTTGGTTCAGGAAATGGGTCAATGAAAGGTCTCTTATAGGCAGAAAGAAAAACTTGCATTTACTTTAGATAAAGAAAAACAAGCAAAAGAAAAAGTATTTACACACTGTTCTGCCAGCATATTCTCAACAGAGGGAAGTCCAGAAGGATCAGCATTGTTTCCTTCAGAAATCTCACTTGTAAAATAAGCTCTTGAAGTTTGAAACTAGTTTGAAAAATGCCTAGAACTCTGGATTCCCAACCCATGTATGAACTTTTAGATAATTGCAATGTGGGAATAATATTATAACAAATCAAGTATCTTCATTCTTGTTGGACAGCGTAAGTGGGGTTCAATTTAACGAAGCTAGACTTTTGTTTGCCTTCAGCTTTGACTGGCAAAGCAAGACTAACTTGATTAGTCCAGAGGGAAATGCCACATCAGAGTGTGTCAATAGGACAAGTGGCTTTGAGTTGGATGCTTGTTCATATTTTCTTGGCTTAATTTAAACCTAAAAAATTCAAGGCAGTAAGAAAAAAAATGAAAAAATTTAAAGAATATTTCTCAAGCGCGATTTAAAAAGCTTGGCTTGTTTTCAAGTGAATGCAAGAAAACAATCATTTAAGCCAAGACAGGAGCTGAACAGAGAAGGGACCAAATGTGAAGAGGCTGAGAAACAATGTGCTCCCCTCAGCATGATTTCAGCTTCCACCTTTGCTCCCCACTGTGCCAACTCCCATTCCACAGTTTCGTAGGTCACTCACAAGTCTGTCTCAAATCTGTTCACCTCTATAAAAGTCATGTGTACAGAATTAAACACTTGTAGTTCATTAAAGCACACCAAGGTGAAGATAACTGTAATTGTACATAATTAACTTCTTTTTCCCAGTTCCTTAATAGTTGAGATTATGGATGTGGCTTCCATAGTTTGCAGTAATGAGGCCTGAACTCTCACTTTCTTTAAAAAAATAAGGTATAATAAGGCAGCTGCTAGATGGTGCGTAAAAAAATTCAAACCTTTTAGATGTCTGTGTCTGTGCAGAAAATTCCACCTTGCAGTGGAGGTGGGAGGATTTCTTCTCCACAACTATGCAAGCTAGACCCAAGTAGACCTGAGCTGATCATGATGCAGCATCACGGAAATGGGTAGGTGAAGCAGGTGAATTTACTTAAAATTACTGAAAATCTACTGCATACACCTCAATGAGTCAAGAAGTCATAACAAAATCCCATAGCTACTATGAAAAAAGAAGTAAGAAGAGGAACTTTTGAAGGTATTATCCTACTGTTGCATCATTATTTCAGGGTCCATCTAGACTAGATCTGTTGAGATAGTGCAAAGCACAGAAATTTTTATTGCCTCTAAGTGTAGGCACACTCTACATCAGTATGTAGATGTAATTCAACCACCACTATCACAAGGCACCTGCTTCAGAGCAATAGAAGCTGTGGGAGATGTTCCTCTGAGCTCAGTGACTGGCCAATTTAGATAGCTTGGCTTCTTCCTGATCCTTCTCAAGGTCTTTTTAGTCTAAACAAGACAGTTAAACATATAATTTGACATTTATTACTTCAAATATTCATAAAAAATTGAATATTAAAGACATACCTACCACAGAATTCAAGCCTGACTGAACCTCTTGTTGTATGCCTGTGAAAGCCAAGGTAAGAGCACCAGGCAGAGCTGTGGTATGTTTTGTGCAAATTCCTTTTGTGACTAGAAGAAATGGACTTCCTGTCTTCTGAGGAGCTGATGGGGCAGCTGCAGTTGTGTCCTTCCCTAATGAGATCAACTTGTGGTATCCATCTAGGAGATCTCTGACCAAATGAGTTCATTTAAGTGCTACTAAAATCATAACATACTTTGCTATGTCGTTGGTGGGTTTCCAACACACAGGGGTCTTTTGGCCAGCACAGAATCTAAACCACAACATAGTCTGGAATCTGGGCATAGGAAGTTATGTAAAACTTGAGCAACCCTAAGGCTGCTATAATTTATGCTAGGAAACAAATGAATTGCTGGAATACAAATGTTGCATAAAGCCTAATTTGCCAAGGAAGCTATGCCAAATGCCATGATGAAATCAGGATGGAATCAAGGTCTCACTGTTGAAATTATCTCTCTGGCTTTATTGCAACATTTTCTATGTGATTCTATTCATCTACTGTGTTTTCTTATTATCACTCTTTTAGTGCTCTCATATTATCTAGCTGATTAAGAAGTACTTTGCCTTCACCGTAAAACCAGCACTCACATGCCCAATAGCTTTTTCATTGCAATAATAAGAAAAAGGATAGTTGGAAAAAAATATATGAAATAATATCACTTTTTTTTTCCCCTGCTGAGCAGGAGACTGTTTAAGTGAGCGGAATGATACTCTCGAGATTAGGAAACGTAGGTTCTCAACAGTGGAGAAGGGGTTGGATGCATACTAGAGTGGGCATATAAAATGAAAACAATTAATCCTGAAAGCTGAGTCTAACAACAACAGAAATCCAAAAATATTCCACTTTAAAAGTCGTCTTCTGTAATCAGATTATAGAATTCTCTGTAAGATTTCAAAACCTTTTCAAAGCAATTCTGCAAATGAAGTTTCATAGAATGCTGGTAGGGAAGATCTTACAGGCAGCTATTTTGTTTCGGCACATAATTATATGTAGTTCATCTAAATATTTTGTTTAATTGTTTAAATTCTTAACATACTGCAGTGTGTGCATTCTGTTCCAGTGCTTTCCCATTCGCTCTTCAAATAGGGCAGAAAATGTCATGTCTGAGTTCCTCTTGTAGATATAATCCTTTTATACATGATAACTTGATTCCCTTGGCTTAGAACACCTCAAATAACAAACCGTGTGCATTCTTCAGAGAACACGTAGACCCCCACATGCAGAGTATATCAGATGAAATTGCTTTGAAATAATCCTCTAATTTTTCCTGAGCAATGACAGATTTTTATTTAAAAAAAAAATCAACAAAACAAACCAAAACTGTTCCCAGGAAACATTTTGATAAGAGCTTTAAGTTGATTACTTTTTATATCCTGTGTCCTGTTTGGCTGATAAGCTCCCAATCTCCATCCTTTCACATTGTTTTTATCTTCCTGCACTGAACCCATCTACTCAATGTCATCTTTCAGTTGCCAGCGTGAAGGTGGTGGTGGAGGTGGAGCAGAGGAAAAACATAAGGGTGGCACAGTCCAGCACCAAGTCAGAGATTAGGGGTCAGTCTACCCACACAGATAACTGCTACACTCTCAGGAATTAAATTTGTTAATCTTTGGAATGCTGTTCATCTTTCATTAATCATATAAGCTATAACAGTGCCTTTGATCTAAATGCAGTGTAGCCAGAAACCTGTTGCTTCTTTTGGCTCTGATCTATGAATCTGAGTTGTCAGGAAGAATGCTGTCCTCCCTTCTCTTAAACCTGTCTCCTAACATTATCCTACTCTATTTGCAAAGAAGTAGGATGGTTTCATGGCTAAGTCATAGTGCTGGAGTTTCAGCAGTCTGGATTTGGTGCACAGCCCTTGGCAAATGCTGTCTGCCACTATCAGCAGGAAGGTGATTCTGTTGACTGACAGATGTCTATTCTGTGCTGATTTCTGCTGGACAGTAACTGAAGTGCTTTGTTTGGTAAGGTCAGCTCCATCAACCTGACTCTGACAAAAGCATGGTCTTCCCCAAAGAAGATAGAGTCCTGTCCTGGGTTACACTAATCCCAAAATGCTTTGATTCACACAGTGACCTGATTAATTGGTGTTAGAGGTCACTGAGACAT
This sequence comes from Pseudopipra pipra, assembly GCF_036250125.1. Lineage (NCBI taxonomy): Eukaryota > Metazoa > Chordata > Aves > Passeriformes > Pipridae > Pseudopipra > Pseudopipra pipra. Next base: position 32,203,568 of record NC_087550.1, on the reverse strand, counting down.
TTAGAAGAACTACACTGTATGACTAAGTTCTTAATTTCAGCAAGCTGGTTCTTTTTCTAACAAAAGATAGAGGGGATGGGGAGGGGTGGGAAGGGGGTGGAGCAGAAAGATGGTGATTGACTATCAGGTTTTACTGTTTAATCTTTTGTAGATTAGTCCATCATCTAGCATGGGTTCCTTGGAACACAATTGGAATTGTTTTTGTAAATGTATTATATGAAAGCACTGTGAAATTAAATCACAGATGTCAAATAGCACTGGCACTCTGAAATACAGTCAGTACACTGTTATGAATTGGGTGTGGATTATCGACACAGAAATGCAGTTAAATTAGATAGCAAGCCCTGCAGGTAGTACTTTGGTAGAGCTTCACTGGCTTCTGAGGGACTTAAAACTTCTCTCAAGGGATCATTCACCTGGCTCCCCAGGCAAGCAGTCACAGCACCAAGCCTATCAGAGTTCAAGAAGCACTGGGACAATGCTCTCAGCTACATGATGTAATTCTGGGGGCTATGCTGTGCTGGTCAGCAGTGGACTCAATGATCTTTGTGGGTTCCTTCCAACAGACGATATTGTATGATTCTATAATTCTATGATTCTATGATTCTAGCCCCATCACTGATTCTGCTGTTTTGAAATGTGCAGTTCACAATACATACAGCAGGGTGATAGGATCAAGAAGATGGAGTGACAGAGCAGGAAGAAAAAATAGAATAAAAATTAGAGGAAGAGGAAAAGTAGTACAGAGATATGTGACACAGCACCAAATGAACTGAGCTGGTGTTTTTCAACACAAATGCTGAGATGGAAAATGACCTGAGACTGACTCAACTCATCAAGTTCTGACACCCATAGGACCCTCCACTCCTGCTTGTGCACTGTCTGCCGCCTTCATGAACTTGTCTCCTGTTCCACCAGAGGCAAACTCCCCAGTGTGAGAAAGGGTTTGCTACATGAGTATACCTTTAGAACAAATTTATTGAGTAAGTTTTCACCACCTCGCTCTGAAGCAAAGATGAACTGTGAGATGTTATTTGCACTTGGCTAACTGAGAAGCAGAGAGACTCCATAATTTGCCCAGACTCACACAATTAGCAAAGAATTAAACCCTCTATTTTCAAAACTGTTCCCTTAACAGTGAACTATTCTTATCAAAGATTTTCTCTGCAATCTTTCCTGTATAGGTAGAAGTGCCGTTCATCTAGGAAGACTGAATCTTGATATTTAATTCCATATTTTGAACTATTTGCTTTAAAGATTCACTTCTTCGATCATATTCAACAACTATAATGAATAGATGTCCTTGTAAGAACACTGGTTCATGGAAAATATATATATATGTGCAGTCTCTTACATTTTCAAGTAATATAATCAATATTAATTGTTGTGCTGTAAAGTAGGATTTATTCCTCACTGTGAATGGAATGGAATATGAGTTTCACTAAATCTTCTCTAATTCAGTACAATACAACAAAAGCCAAGTTAAACTGCAGCTTTGAGAATTTCTACAGATGATATAAATGGAATATATAAGAACTCAGTAAAAAAAAAGTCATGTTTCAAAAGTGTCAAAACATAATTCAACATGTTTAGAGTGTCCTTGTAAAATGACAGATAAAGAGAAAATATAATCAATTGATTCATGAGACAGAATTGAGACCATCAAGTTTCCACTTGGCTCTGATGCTGCTTTCTCTGAGTGACTCCTGGCCCGACCATTTAGTTTCCCCATGATCCAGTTTCCCAGTCATAAAACATGGAGCAGTTGTGTGCCCAGCTGTTGCAAAGATCATTTTTACAAAATCCTTGGATAAACGCAGATGCATAAAAGTCCTGTAAGGTTGGCAGTGAGCTTTTTGCAATTTGCCTGAATCAAGGAGAGACAAGATGATATGAAGAACAGAGGTGTTAAACATCCTTCCTGAGGGCTGATTCTGTTCTGCTTTGTATGTTTATGGCACCTTCAAATATGGAAGAATCTAAGGGATAGATTTGGTGGTTTTTTAAATATCTGAAGTAAATTCTTTAGTTGGGAAAAAAATTTCCAAACGTTCATATCCACTGACTTAGTATTTCTTTTACTGAATCAACAGCCTAAAACAATTTGTATTTGGGATATGCTTATTTCTCACCTCTGTTTTTCTTAGGTTGCTGTATCACAGTCAAAGATTTTCTCATGTAATCATTCATTATGAAATTATTGATCTTTTATGAGATAACGGTAATGCCCAAGATGGGAAACTAACAGTTGCTATAATAAAGAAATGTGAAAGGACAAAGAAAGGGAGAGAGATGAATAAAGCGAACGAGAAGAAAGGCACAAAGAGAAAGATGAATCAATGAGCTGTGATTTTGAAGGTGAAAATGCTTTTGAAAATTGGGGTAATTGATAAGGTACATTTGCTATTTAATTAGATAATGATTTACTCTTGGTCTTTATACAAGCCTTTCATTGGCAACAGGGAATGACTGACTGTCAGCATCAGCATGACTGGTGTCAATACTATGTCACCCTGGTTCACAGAATGGCACTAGAGAATTATTATTCACGCTTCCCTAACAAATAGTTTAAAATTGCAGACAAAAGATAATAAGTTCCATGAGCCAGTGAAATGTATTAAATTCCGTCACCGTTTCCGTTTTGGAAGGACAGAATCCTGAATAAAATAATGAAAACTATGACTGGGAAAAATATCTCACAGAATCATGGAATCAAAGAATGGTTTCGGTTGGAAAGGACCTTAAAGATCATCTCATTCCAATCTCCTCCTTGCCTTGGGCAGAGACACCTTGCACTAGACCAGGTCGCTCAAAACCCTATCCAACCTGGCTTTGAGTACTCAAGTATGAACATTTTGGCATTGTCCATCAATCTAGGTTGAGATCTGAATTATCCACAAATCAGGGCAATGTATCTGAATATACTAATCTATTCCTTATATTTACAAAATCTTATTAATCTCTCATGAGTATTTATATATGAAAGAGAAAAAAATAAAATATTTTTAGGTTTGTACCATAGTAGACATATTTTTATTATAATTTTTGTTTTGAAATGAACAATGGCCTTTTTTTTTGTTTCTGAATTTTCCATTTGCCCTTTTTGCATACCACTTAGGCAGCTATGATGTAATTTTCAACTTCACAAAGAGATAGAGACGAGTAGTCTCTTAATGGACATGACAGACAGCAATGCTTAAATCTCTTCCTGCAGCAACCTCCTTGTTAGACAGTGGGAAATTCACTCAATCTCTCTCTCAGTATATTATAATATGTTAGGTGATCAGAGGTGAAGCCTAGACAATTACATCCAGAAAATATTCAGATGCCTAATACCTACCTTACACTGAAAGTTAGTGCTGACATCCCTTTGAGCCATCTAGAACTCAAATCAAATAACAAGTTGTTGACGCTGCACAGAGGAGAGTGGTACAGGGAAACCTGGCCTGGAAAACTGCATGGAATCTGAAGTTTCTCTGACTGTTTCAACACTGTGCCTCACCCACAGTAATGTCTATTTTATACATATAGTACAGCCAGGATTGCATCCATGTGACTCATAGAACCAGAACAGAAACTGAAACTGAGGGCTACTCACTCCCACAAGTTGTTCATGTCCCTGAGTCACATGCTTAACCCCTGGCCATCCAAAACTTCATTTCATAGAATCATGTAGAGCCATGGAACCAGAATTCCTCAGTTGGAAGGGACACACAAGGATCATTGAGTCCAGCTCGTAGACCTGCACAGGACAACTACAGGAATCCACCATGTGATTTTTTCCTACCTGTTGGTGTACCTTCAGGACTGAGATATAGCACAGCCCAATCTGTACTCAGGGCACCCTACAGATCTATGAACTGTGTTTCAATAAGCTGGGAAAGTCATTTAACCCAAATTTCCCACTTGCTGAACCAGGCTGAAATTGGACATCTTCCTTGTTATCCACTTGTCCACAGCCAAAGAAATAACTGAGGTGTTAAAACGTTGGAAACAGTTTTGGAACCAAATCTCAGTCTCATAATTGGCCCAGGCCCGCAGTGACATGTTCAAGAGGCAGGAGTTGAAATCTTCCATCAGACTTTATTTTCAGCTCATGCAAGCCTCTTCTGGCCCAAAACTGTGCATTTTATTATTATGAGCTGAATTACACCTGGCATTGTTTAAGATTTTTTTCCCTGTAAGACTTTTAAGATAGATAGAAGCTTTGAAAAACCCATAGCCAAAAAATAGCACAATCAGTTGTTAATTCTTCTTTAAGAACTTGCATTATTAGTGGTACTTGGCGCTTAATGCTTCTTCTTATGCTGTTTATTTTTTTACTTCAGTAAAAGTAGTCATTGAGCTAAAGTACTGAATGAAGCATAAAACCAGAGGAATTCTGGTGGAAAACAAGAGTGTATGCAATGGGGGATAAAAACAGAGTCAAAAGTTGGTCCTTCCATGTGTTGGATACACTTGAGAATAGTTGTTCGAAGAAGAATGAGTCACTTCCATTAAGCCTACAGACAATGGAGCTAGAGAAGTGCCTGACTAAATACGATGACGTGGCAAGCTATGTTGTGTGGAGACTGAGTAAACACAAGACCAAAGCAAAGCTCTGGGAAGTCATCTTAGAAAAATCCAGTGATCAAGAAAACAATTATCAGGAATGAAATATTGACATTACATGACTCTTGAAAGCTGGATGAGAAAGGGAGATAGTAGATATGTTCCTCATGTTATCAAACATATTAAAAGGGATTACCATTGTGAACTACAGCTAAATACAGACTTGTCCTCTAACATAACTGTGCAGACTTGTGGAAGTTAAACTGAAATGGCAGCAGGCTTATTACTTGAATGAGTAAAGAGTTTTCATGATACTGCCCTTAAAAGAGCATATTAAAATTGGAGTGTGAACCATTCTAAAATGCTTTTCATTGCTTACCCCTAGCAAAACAAATGCAGCTTTGTTTTCTTGATTGATAAGTGATTTTTGATGAGAAAAAAAGTATCTGAGGCTGACAGAACTGAGACATTCTTGCATCAATATTCATCTGGTAGAAGGTGAAGGCAGGCTGAGAAGGAAGTGTAAGGGCAGTAGCAATTCTTTTGAAGCACAGTCTGCAAAATTATTATAAAAAATAATGCTTCTTATGACAGAAAGTGATGGCCTCTTGGGAGTGTGGCCCTATTTTATCCTCACATGTTAACATAGATTTAGCCCCATGTGAGATGCCAGGCTTCTTCTACTGATTTTACAATAAGTGAAAATCTGTCTCTCTCCTGCCTGATATTCTGAGAATATTTTTATAGAAGTTAAACATTCTGAGAAAGAAGTATGCATTTAGGTAACTCAGGATATGGCCATGAGTTTGAAAATTGAATTATTTTGAAATATTGACATGCAACAGATGATAATTGAAATGTTAATATATTTGCATGGAGTTGCAATGTTTAATGTTGTTACAGTTTTTGGTAAGCAGTACTGATACTGGGGACTGCATTTCCAAAACAACTAGTTATTTTGACTACTTAGTCAAAAATAATTAATAAATATTTTATCAGGGCCAAAGAGGAGTTCTGAAAATTTTTCTCTTCAGGTATCCTGTGAATGTTGAGCCATCTAAATTCATCAGTGTTTTGAAAATGTAACCTCACATAATGCAAGTCATAGTTTGAAATTCCCACTTTTTATCACTCATTGACTTGCATCCTTTGTAAGAGAGTCATGGTACAGCAAGGATAAAGCTAAACTCTTCCACATTCCTCATACATTTTGAGATAGAATGAAACTTAAATCAGCTGTTGGTTCATTGAACCATAGGAAGATGTTCAGCCTTGGGGGATTTTTTTTCTCCTGACTGTAGCCATGTGAAATTTAAGTACCTTATCTTGTCAGAGGAGATAGGGAGAGAAATGTAACTCCATAGGACAATATCTCAGGTTGGATGGAGAGGTTGTCTGTATGTAGCTATCTCTCTCCATTAGCCAGTTTGGATTAGGTTATTTCTCTGATAAGTATTTCTAAAGACTTTGGATCTGTTACCTTGAGATGCTGCTGGGGAAGTATCATAAACTACCGGGCATAAGATTTGTCTCACCTAACTTTAGATAACTAGAGTGTGGATACCTGTATGTAAGCTGGTTAACTGGATCTCTCCAGAGTGAGTCAAGAAAATAGAGATAAAATTCATCCAACTTATTTTGAAAGTTTGTTTTAAGATGAAGTGATTCTGCTTCTGGAGGTGTATGTCCTTTACATGAAGTCAGAGAAGTTCAAAGGAAGCCCAAGTTGGCTAACTCAGATGAAGATATCCACACGTTGCAGAAGTTTGTGTTTGGCCAAATATTCCTCCTCTGTAACCGTATCTATATCCTTTGGATAACAGTTTGCAATAGCTTCCCTACCTTTAAATGCAAAATTTAAATAACTTGCAAATTGTATTTTTTTGGTAGAGCAATAAAGCTGTTATCCCTTGTGTAAATGCTTTATCATGTAATTTTAAATTCATGCCATTTGCTCAATAGATTGTAATATATCCTAGTACTGTCATTACAACCTGTGTCCATATTGAAGTACATGTAAGTACACAATACCTAACACACAAGCCTAGCTGTGGTTTAACATACAAACGATGTGGATTCTGCATGTCTCTGATTTGTAAAATGCAATGTAATTAGGGCATTATTTAGCAATGAGAAATATTCTGAACACCTGTAGCTGATGTCTCAGAGAGATTTCTTCACTGCTTTCATGCCAATTTGACTGAAGAAATAGAGTCATGGTATTTCTTGTACATGGCACCAAGTGCAGAACAAGGAAACATTGGATGGCATCTTAATTCAAAATTGGTTTTTTTTCTGTTGCTGTCACAAGCTCCCGAGGTAAATCAAATGTCCAGAACATTTATATGAAAACATCTCTAGTTGTTCTGCTTGACAAAGGGACCATGTAAACCAGGGCACTTGCTATTGCCAGCATAACAACAGTGGAAAACCACAAGAATGCTTTTTAGATGAACTGTTTTCAGTGTAGTCTATAGAAATCCACTTTAGGGTGAAGTTCTGCCTTTACAAAAGTGATGCAACAATTGCTGAGGTCAACAGGGCCAAGTCTTCACCTTCTTTATCTCTTTCCCTGTCTCTGCAAGTGGAGAACCATAAATGAATGTGTTAATTAATGTTTGCTTAGGGCTTTGGAGAGGCAGTGTACCTCCGAAGTGCTTACTTACAGCAGCAAACATCAGAGCTGGGGTCCTCACTCCTCAACTCGGGAAGCACAGCTGCTCTTCCTTCTCATCCATCAGCTGTAGTCTTTCCACCATCCTCTGGGTCATCTGAGTTGTTCAGCAGTGGTACTTCCATCTAATAAAGTTCATTCTTCTGTGGCAGATATTAATCAAAATCCTCCTGCCACCCTTATTTCAAACTCCAGATATGTTTTAATCCATTTTTTTTCTTATGCTGTAGTGGGAGGGAGGGATAATATTAAAGGGAAAATGCAAACTACGTGGAAAAAGGGCACAAGCAAATAAAACTCTGTGATGTTGGGTAATAATTATGGTAGTAAAATGAATTTCTAAATGAACTTTAATTTTAAATATTAGACTTGGGCATTAATATATGCCTCTGCAGCCATGTTCCTGAACCCTGAGCACAAGGCTGTTTGCAGAGGTGCTCAGGAAGTCCTTAGCTGGAGCAACGCTAGTGAAAGCTGCACGGTGTTCCTGCATTTCCCCCAGCACCTCCATCTCTTCTGATACTGCATAGACCCTCATCAGGTATTTGAGTGAAGAGTGCTGGGATGGAGATGACACAGTAAAACAGAAAGGAGAGAGAGAGCATGCCAAGCTCAAGGGAGTATATAAATATATTATAAAGCTCTGAAACTCTCAATAATTAATCCTTAGTGAAGTCTCTCTCATTTTATAGCTTTCTTTTTTTTTTTCCTTTTTTGACTGTGGAAAGAACAACAAAACAAAGGCTTAGGAGTTCCCTCCCCCCACTAAACTCAGTTGCTAAAGAAAACGGGGTTTGTTTTAACCCTTGACATACATACAGTTACCTGCTATTTGCTTGCATATCACAGACTAATAAAATAGTTTGGGTTTCAGGGGGCCTCAAAGATCATCAAGTTCCAACTTCACCACCATGGGCAGGGACACATTCCACCAGACCAAGTTACTCAAAGCCCCATTCAGCCTGGCCTTGAAAAATTCCAGGGATGGGGCAGCCATAACTTTTCTGGGCAACCTGTTCCAGTGCCTCACCACCCTCACAATAAAAAATTTCTTACTAATATCCAATCTGAACCTTCACTCTTTCAGTTTAAAGCCATTGCCCCTTGTCCTATCGCTCCCTGTCCTTATCAAAAGTCCCTTTCCACCTCTGTTTAGATCCTCAGCTTCTCCTTTGCAGCTTTTCTTAATCCATAACAGGAGACCAACTCGGCTCCTAATTTTTGTTTTCCCTCACAGCGTGCTGTACAGGTTTTAATCAGAATTTCTGGCGCAATCCCAAACACCACTTGCTTGGCTTTGTTTCCCCATGCAGTTCAACGTCCTGCAGTGGCTTTTGCTTTCAGTCACACAGGCAGCAGATGATGCCTGCTTCAGCCTTTTTTGCTGCTGAACTGCCTGGGTTGTCTTATTTTCTGTTCTCTGTCTTGAGCTTTGTCCTCTTCATTTAACTGTGAGATGATAAGACTGCAGGATGTATCTTAATGTAGATGCTCCCAAGGCAGATTCAGACAAGCTGAAGGGGTTATGTGACGCTGGGAAGTTTGTCAGCCATGATGCAGCAGCGAGATAGTGGCATTCAGTGTCTATGGGCTGGCCTGTCTTCTATTTTGCGGGTCCGTACTGTCTAACAGGAGATGCAGACTTGGGTATTTAGTTAGTCTTGTAGAAATTTGTCTCTCGCTGAAATATAGCAACCCCTTCCTAGGAACTGCCTCTGAATTTTCCTTCAGTGTTGTTTCTCAATAGCATGTTTTCACACACGAGTCTGCAGAAAAAGTTGCTGATAGTTTAATTAAAAGTACAGATAAAGAAGCAGCTCTGTGAACTGTAAGTGCTTCCTCCTGAAAATAAGCTCCTCTTAACATTGGTCATGTTTACCTTTTCCTTTACACTAGAAAAATGCCCTGAATTGGGTTCCTCTTATGTTCAGCAATGAGAATAAAATGCAACCCTTGACCTGAAAAAAACAAAGATTTTTCCAGGATGAATAACTAAAAGGCAAAAGAGGCTGAAATGAGCAGAAAGTGGAATGTTTTCAAATGTCATGTTAGATTAAAAATGCTTATACCTCTCATTCTTGATCAGTCTTTGTTGAATATGCCTTTATTTTGTTTGTCCAGGGTAAACTCTATTGTGTGTACTTGGATGATTCAGGGTTTGGAGGGAAGGCTGAAGTCTGTGAAGTTATTTTAAGACACAGATTCGTGACAGTTAATGGAAAAGGATAACTAGGCTTCGGGTATTACTCAGTTCTGTTCTCGGGATGGCCCTATGGTATGGTTGTGTCAATGTTACATTTGCTAAGTAAAAGCCATTACAGCTGAAGTGGTTAAAACTCAATAATACCAAAATAAATTTTTAAAATAACAAAACAAAACAAAAACCCCAAACCAGATTAAAATAACATAAATAAAATTAAATGGAGTAAGAATAAATAAAATGGAACAAATATAAAATATAAAATAAAATAATAAAATACATACAGAATAGCCTTTACAAGACTCAGAGCAGGAGGTAGCACTCTTCTCTTACATCTCAAATTAACCTCTATCACTATCATCATAGCAATATCCAGTATCCTGTTAGCGATGCTGAAATAAATACTTTTTTATTTTACTCGCATTACATGAATTTATACATAAAGCTTTTTAATAACCGAAGATTTTCTTCCTTTTAGTGATATTAACACTTAGTATAATCATTACTTTTATTGTCAGACAGTGGAAAAGTTAAGAATAAGCTGATGCACTGGTTCATCCAAAACTAATCATAGCATAATGGTATTTATTATAACCTGAGATTTTACCATAGCTGATTTTTCTGAAAGATCCTATAGTGTAATGATCCTGGGGTTTATTTGGTTTACACCTTTGCACACACCTTCCCAACCATAAAACATGTCTAATGACTCTTAGAGGGCTTTTGTGAAGTACTTCAGTACTTATTCGTGAGAAGCACTAATAAAAAAGAGGTAATAGGAAAGGAGCACAGGGTTTCAATGTAAAGAATTTCAGAGGAAAACCAAAAAATATTGCCATTGATCATCTTTACAACAAATCTTTCAGGAAATATATGCAGTGTGAAAGAAAGTTAAATCACTGAGTTGAAAATTCAACCTTATTAAATATGTTTATGTTGGTCTGAGGGTATTGGGGGGTTTCTCACAGTAATAGCATGGTCAGCCCTGTAAAGCATGCAGCATTGGTCAAAAAGTCTTTTTTAAACCATGTAATGATGCAATTAATGTTGCAAGTAGCACCTTGACGCCACTAATTATTCAGGACAGAAAAACAGTACTGTCACAAGTCAGAGGGAGAACCAGAGTAATGTGTAATCCTTGCTTTTACCAAGCTCTTTAGGGATCAGTGATTGTCATTACAGTTCTGTCTTGTTCAGCTAAGTACCTTGACTGTGCTGAATAAATAAAAAAATAATTAAGAAGACCAAGTATCTAAAACATGAAGGAGAGCAGAAACAGCGAAGAAAGAAAAGGAGAGACTGTTTTGTTGTTCAGTCACATTTATCGCCTCATGGGAATTGTGAGTTTTTAGGGTTTTCCTATATGGAAACTAAAGTGAAAATGTTTGATTCGGATCACCAAAGGATGACTTTTCTAGTCCTGTGTATTCAGTCTAGTGAATGAGCGAAATCAATGCAGGCATGTTTGTCAAATTACATTTGTACCTAACAAGAGAGAAAGCTCACCATGTTTGAGAGAGAGCAAAGGATGTAGACTCCAAAACAGGTTGGGAATAGGAAGAATTATGTTCTGTTCTGCTTCATATCAAGCCTTTAGCACTGCACAATCTGAATGCTTTCTAGATGAGTATTAAGCACTATGACTAACAATTGTCACATCAAGATCTGTTCTCCCTGACACTTCTTCCATCACCACCACTCCCCTTGAAAAGTGGGAACACTTGATGTGCAGGAGATAGTTTAATTTTGGTAGGTTCGTGGAGAGGGTTTTGTGTCTCTATTTTTTTTTTTTTTTTTTTTTTTGCACAGACAGCTTTTTGTTTAGGTTAGAGCATGCAGTGGAGTCATATTGGACACAGATTAAAAGATCTGCAGTAGACCTGCAAAAGTTTGTTAAACTTTCATACATTCATCAGATCCTAAAAGTAAAAGGTTTCTCTGTGGACTTTTAGAGGGGACAGATTTTGACTCTGATCCAGGATTCTATGGGATGGTGCTAACTACAGACTGAGCCACAGAAGTGTTATAATCCTGAAAATCCCACTGGTAATGTTGTGCAAGGAATCTGGGGACACTCCAAGGATGTGTTGAACCTAGAGATTCATACTCAGCCCTAAAGTGCCATACAAGTAAGGAGGAGTTTTGCTGCAGCAGGAACAGAGTGAGGATTTCACAATAGCATAGATGTTGATTCTGTTATACTCTGTTCTCCACAGATGACAGTGCTGATTCTGATTTGAACTGCATTGGCACTCATGTATTTGTTTCTCATTTCAACATTCAGATAACTGGGAGCAGGACCAGGACATCTGGGTTTCAGATTTATTCTGAAATGTAGCTGATGGGATTTGTGCTGTTGGTTTTTAAAAACGAACAAAATATATTCAGTCAGTTTGTAAAATAGAAAATTATTGATTACAGTGATTTTTAACCTTATTTTATTTCTGAATCATTAAATCTCCAGTTGGAGATATTCCCCTCTAAGACATATCACCTCCATTTCACTTTTTTCTCTCAGTTTTCTTTTGCAGGTCTGTGAGAACTTGCCCCGTTTAGAACTCATCCCATTGTTTTTGGCAGACTAGCGATGAAAATCCTTGAACTGTCTAAACTAAGAGTTGTATGGGCCATTCACTTAAAAGTTGGATTCAATGATCCTTGAGGATCCCTTCCAACTCAGGAATAATCTGTGAAATTTTGAACTTTGTATAGAGATTTCACAAGCAAGAGATTCATTGTAATGATTCTACTGAAAATGTTGTTTTATTTTTGTGGGGTTTGTTGTTGTGTTTTTTTTTTTTAATTTGTACCTCCAAAAATGATGGTGTCATGAAGACCTGAGCTTTGAGCTATGTATAGAATTAAATTTGAAAATATGACCCCAGTACAGCCTTTTAATTACTCATTGGTGTTTTCAGGAGAGCAATTAATGATTTTAGAATATTCAGAGTTTTAGAATATTCCAAATACTGCAGGTATTTGGATCAGTTTTAAGGAGGAGGATGCAGCTTCCCCTCTCTCCTTCCAGGACTGTCAGGAAGGTTTTGGATGAGTAAGTCAGAAAGAATAGGTGACACTACTTTCACAGAAAAAGAGGCATGAGTTGGAGACAGCCAGAAGCCCAGGATATATCCTATGGTTTTGGTCCTGCAACTTCTTCCAGGGTATGTGACTTAGCTCATTATTACTTATACAGGGTTTAAAATTGTTACAGTGAAGAATGGAAAGTTAATTGACACACTGAATGACGAAGGCTCAAACTGAAATTGTGGAGGGAAGAGGGATATATAGTGAGCTGCTGCAATATCAGTGGGCTGGCAGAGAGTAGGCTAGAGAAGCACACAATTATTTCTCATTGGGCATTTTGGTTGGAGGGTGAAAGGTGGCTACACCATCTGGCAGCTTTTTGTGATTTAGTCCCAGCTGGTTCTTCTAGCAAGGGCTCCCAAAGAGACTAGAAAGCTGGCCCTGCTCACTTGAAACTGTTGTGAGTTGGCTCATATGCTCAAAGTCAAAAGAGGCTCTGTTCAAAAAGCAAAATTTTGGAGGCTAACACAGAAAATTTTAATAACTTTCAGGATAAATCTCTGGGCTTTGGCAGTTTAGCTCATCAGTCCTGGAGTTCCTGAGATTGCTATTCTTCCTGCCCTGGAAAAGCTCAAGTACATGGTTACTGCTGTGCACTGAATGTCTACAGTGCCCCGCATGTCTGTCTTTGCAGAACTGATATCTTACACTATAATATCTTTAATAGAGGTGCCAAAAGTTCAAATGAGATCATTTATTTATATGTTTATATTGACAGAACACTGAAAAAAAAAAAAAACCAACAGTTGGTTAGAACATGGTGCTAATAATGCCAAGGTTGTGGGTTTGATCCCTGTACAGGCCATTCACTTAAGAGCTGGACTCGATGATCCTTGTAGGTCCCTTCCAACTCAGAATATTCTGTGATACTGTGATATTTTTCCACTATTTCTTTTGTTATGTTGTCCCTGTCCATGTCAGGGGCGTTGGAACTAGGTGATCTTTAAGATGTCTTCCAACCCAAATCATTCTATGATGTTAGGATTCTATGATTATTCTTTATGTAGAATTTTTCTATCCATGGCTGTGTCAAATTCTTGTCTTATCAATGTGTTATATCAATCCTTTGAAAAAGTAGTAACCAAGTTTCATTGCCTGTGTGGTTAACACTCAACTAGCATCTTTCCAGTTCATCCCCTGTCACTTCCACTTCACTTTTGTTCCCCCTCAGCTCTGCCCAAGCTGCTACTGATAAAGCAATCATCATTGCTGCTGGGTATTGACTATCCCCTTTTTCTCCCTCCTCTTTTCACCCTTATAATCATGTGCAGGATCCAATTGCTTTGCACTGATTTCAAGCACATTGTTCCTGAGCCCACATAACCCTTCCTGGCAACACCTCACTTCAGCTCATGTTATTCCATGTGTGCTGTCTCCTGCATCCAGTTTCACTCTCATCTCAGAGCAAGCCTCAAGCATTGCATCTCCCTCTCCTCCTTCATTTGTCTGCTTTTAGGCTCGCTGCTCCTCAGAAGCAATCAGCCTCCCTCTTAGTAATCCTCCCTCAGACACTGTTGAAGTGGTAATAACTCACTAGTGCAAAAGGTGAATATATTATAATATATATTATCCGGTAGCTATTATAAATTTCATAATATATATAATTTGTAAATATATATTTATATATTATATATATCATAAATTGAAAATTAAAAAATACTAAGAACAACATTGTAATTAAATTAAACCTGTGGTCTCTCTTACCCTTTCCTTTCCCTTTTCTCCAAAAACCACTGAGACCTACTGCTGCATGGTGAGGCAGAACTCTGCATTAGAGAAATACAGATGTGTGTGGGGGCAGAGGGAAGCAGTATTGCAGGGGGACAACTGGAAACACAGCATCAAGCCCTAAGATTGGGAACCCGGAAGCTAAAAAAGTGTCCTTAAAAAATCTGAAAAAAATTCCATGTGCCATTTCACTTAAAGCACCCATATTCCTGTTGAATAAGAGTCATTGCTTGTCCATCTGTTTGCTTTTTTTTAATTAGTTAGACTGACAAGAAGCTGCCTGCCACATTTTTTTGTTGAATTCATTCTATCTAGCATGGGTTGGCTGCAAAGCAACTCCATGTTTCAGTCAGATGAAGAGACCTGGCAGATGGGACATCTTTCAAGGTCATTTTTGCATGTGTCTGTGGGTATATGTGGCCAGAATAACCTTCACTGTGTCACTTTTATTAAACACTTTTTTTCCCACCTTTGGCTGTAATATATTGAAAATACTACAAATTAAAAATATTCTGCAAATATAAACTCATTTTCATAGCCTTGACATCTTTTAAATATGTCATCAGTTTATTTTGCTAGCAATAAAACTATAAAATGTGATAATTTATGGAAGCAGCAGTGTCAGCGTATGAAATTAAAGAATATGTGGTGAATGGAATCAACAAGAGAACCAAGCAGTAGCAAACACCCCAATTTTTATAATTTGCAACCCTGTCAGGCTTTGCCCTAAGGCTCTAACACAGCAACTGTAGCTATTCAGTAATGCTGAGAATGGCCAGTCTGCCCAGAGGCTTTTGTCTTAGATTCCCCTATATTGGTAAAATTCTGCCTTTATATAAAATGTTTGTTCCACTTTACCTAGTTTTATGTCCTTGGTGTGGAACATGGGATACTTTAAAATTGTGATTAAGAAATTCCTTCCCCTTCCTCCTTTAGTGATTGTCCAGACTTCTTTAAATTACACATGATCCTTTCAGGCCAGTGGCAGAAGAATCCTTTAGATACCTACAAGACACTTGAATGTGGTGGTGTACATATGTACACATCTACTCACTGTACCATCACATGTCTGTACATCCATGTTTTATAAAAAGGAATAAAGATAATAATTACTTGTAAAATATATAGCAGGTGCTGAAGCAGAGCACCTTTTTCATTCAGAGCGAACTGTGAAAGAATGCAAACATTCAGTTTATGTGGCTGAGCAGAAAGCTGATAGGTCATCATTTTTTGAACTGCAGATGTAGGTAAAAGTTACAAAGATAAAGATTATATCACCTTGAGTCTCTGAGAGGGAGTCCGGTTGCAGTTGACCTGGAAATCCCAGGGCAATTCTGTGTGTCCACTGAAAGGTCAAAATCTTTTGTGCTGTTTTCACCTTGTAAAATAATACAGTACTTCATTTTAATGTGGTGGGTTATGGTTGAAAGAAAAAAAAAAGCATTAGCATATTTTTTAATTCTTAAAAGTGTTTTCAGTGGATCTTCTCAAAGGCTGTTTGCAGTATTTGAAACTCCTATATGAGGCTCTATATACACAACATCAGTCCTTTTTTTGCTATGCTGTTCTTAAAGGATACCCATCACTGTTAAATCTGGTTTTAACAAATCAAAACAAGGAAACAAAAATATAATCAAATTAATTACTGAGGATTAACTAAAGTAGATAAAGATTTTTTGCATAATATACCTATTATACCATATCAAAATAATTTATTCATCCTTAGAAAGTTGTATAATCTTTGGTCTGAGCATTTTCATTCTATCCAACAAGAAAAAAGACTCACACACTACTACTCAGTAAAACTTAGTTTTGTCACAATGGCTAAGTGGAGTAATGGATTATTTTATGATTACCAATAGTCAGATACAGGCAAAAAAAAAGATCTGTGTAGAAGAGATATCATTTTAGGACATATAAGTAAAAAAATTAAATTATATGAGTGTACACATATATATTTATACACATGTACCTACACATATACATATATAAGATAAATATTTATTTTTATTTTTATCTTCCAAACAAACAGTGGGGAAAAAAATACACATTTACACCTCAAATATTTCTGATAACAGCTATACTGTTCAAAGAAAATTTTAGCTACATTTACATTAAGTCAAGGACTTTTGAGCTTCTCACATCATCCCACCAGTGAGGAGGCTGCAGGGGCACAAGCAGCTGGGAGGAGACTTGTCTGGGGCAGATGACCCCAGCTAGCCAAAGTGATAAGAGGAAACATTTCTTCTCAGAAAGAGTTGTCAAGCATTGGAACAGGCTGCCCAGGGAAGTGGTGGAGTCACCATTCCTGGAGGGATTTAAAATATGTGTAGATGTGGCACTTGGGCACATGGTTTAGTGGTGGACTTGACAGTGCTGGGTAAACAATTGGACTCAATGCTCTGAAAGGTCCTTTTTAACCTAAATGATTATGTGATTCTAAAACTGGAGTTGTTCTGAGCACCTCAGCCCATAAGAGTAATGGTAATAAAAAGTCCGACATAATCTTTTTGCTTTCTAAAGTTCATTCTGTAAAGCTTGAGATGGGCTTTCTTCAAGACTACAAAAACAAGGTGAGTGTAGCCGATAATTAACATATTTCTAATCACCACTTTTTATAGACTAAAGATGAAAATGGTATTATTTGAAAATGTGTTATCTGCTATGGTAAACATTTTCAAGATGTACTAATCCCTGTCAACGTTAAATGGATGATGATTAAAAAAAGTCAGCATCACATCAACACATCAGGCTGTTTTTTGAATAGAAGTGTTTTTGTAGTGTGGGCTAAATCCTTAAGGATAAACCTCTCTGTATTCAAGTAAAAGAGAAAGAATAGGAACTGTAATTTTTAACGATGCAAAATAGTTGTGAAGGAGTATCAGGATGATCCTCTGCTCTGACTTTCCAACAAGAGAATGTGACTACATAGGGCAGTCATCCACCGTGTGAGAGTGGGAGGGCTGAGCATCTCCTCCCTAAGCCTGTGTGACATGGGAGAACTCCAGCCAAGGCACTGGGACAGGCAACTACCACTGCACAGAGACAGCAAAAGTGGGAACGGAAAGAGGCACAACTTCCTTGGCTTTTGCCCAGGGCAGAGGTCTCTCACCCATTGCAGGAGAACACAGATCAGGGCCAGCTGTTTTCTTGGATTATTAGCTGGATGTGTCTGGAGCTCTGGGGTCAAGGACATGGAGGAAATCCACAGTCTAGTGCTGGGGGAATGGATTGGCTGCCAGAGCTTTGGTAGCAGCAAGGACATCTTCTGTACCTCCCTGCTACATCATTCAGTGATACAGTTGTCCACAGGGAGCCTCATGTTCTGGTAGATCACTCCTTTGGTTTTGTGCTATCCTGTAGCACAGGACTTACTCAGTAATTTCTATGTCAATTCTACAACCTCTGCTTTCATGTGCTTTGCTTTTCAAATGGGTGCACTGTAGCTTAAGCTTTAGTTAAACAGTTTAACTGATGAAGAGCTACCATGAAATCTAGATACACTCTTTGAGGAGCTAATGACACTAATGGTTTAACTTGAATTTATCTAGTTTCCAATTCCAAACACTGGCTAGTACACTTTTTTTTTTTTTTTATTTCTTCTAAATAAGGTCTCTACAACTATCTGAAAGGAGGTTCTAGTGAGGTGGGGGTCAGTTTCTTCTTCCAA
The DNA here is from genome assembly GCF_036250125.1 of Pseudopipra pipra. Classification (NCBI taxonomy): domain Eukaryota; kingdom Metazoa; phylum Chordata; class Aves; order Passeriformes; family Pipridae; genus Pseudopipra; species Pseudopipra pipra. The sequence continues at coordinate 32,185,658 of NC_087550.1, read as the reverse complement.
GTAAAAAGTGATAGGACAAGAGGAAACATCCTTAAGTTGTTCAGCTGGAGGTTTAAATTGGATATTAGGGAAAATTTCTTCACTAAAAGGTTTGTCAAGCACTGGAAAAAATCTACTCAGGGAAATGGTAGAGTCATCATCCCTGGAGGTCATTTAAACAATGTGTATATGTGGTAACTGGGGACATGTCTTAGAGGTGAGCTTGGCAGTGCTGGGTTAATGATTGGGCTGGATGATCTTAAAGGTCTTTTTCAAACTAAATGTTTATATGATCCTAAGAAATTAAAGATCAAATTACAATCAGAAAACTCTTCCTTCTCTCAGTGCCTGTAACCCATGACCAAGTCAGCTCTCTGTCATCTACCAGTGTACTAAACAGACTGGGAAATTACGATTTCCCCTTAAAGCCATACTTCCCTACCCTCCAACATCTTTCTTAATTAATATCTTTTTTGGAAATGTGATTGCTGGAAATAGTCCAGGCAAAAAACCTCACTAGTCTTATCAACTTGATGCTTAAACACTCAAAGATTTTATTCGCATTCTTTATTATAGCAGTTTGTGTTTTTTACTCTTTTTTTTCAAGTTGGTTATTCACAAAAAAGCTTTAGATCTTACTTCAGCATAGCATCTCCATGCCTTTTATATATGGTCTGTACCTCTGGTTCTTAGATGGAGGAGCTTGTGTTTGTCTGAATTAAAATGCACTTTTTATTAAATTAATAACTCTTAAAAAATACTTATAAGGGTCAGGGTTTCTGAGATCCTCCCTTTCCCCTACTCTGCTGATTTTTATCCATAATGAAACTGAGTGGGAGATGAGTTCTAATGCTTTTTAGTAACTGCTTAAATTCATTTCACTGTGTTTAAACAAATGCTAAACTTCATTTCCTCTCCCAAAGATGATGTAATCAGCCTGTCGAGTCCACGACTTGCTTTGATGGTAGATAGCCTTGATTATTATTAATGCAAATGGTTTAATATCCCTCCGAGCCACAACCAACCTGCATGAAAAGAAACGTTCCCCGGCTATAATGTAAAGAAAGCAAACTGAGCTGGCTTCCTCATTGTTAATTTGGAAAAAAAAAAAAAAAAACAGCACAAAAAGACTTGCAGCCGGCCACAAATTTCTCATTTGTACCCCAAGCACAGTCTGAAAGTTGCATTTCTTTTTCTTTTATAAAAGCATAAATGTGATCTCTTAAAACTCCACTCAAACTTCCTTTGAAACATATTTATCTTTTGAGGAAGGCTTTTTTTCATAATGAAAATATTATCCAGAGGAAACATAGTTGCATGCATTCAACAAATTTACAAGGTGATATTGTTAACATAGATTTTACTACCACAGGTCTTGCCAAAGGCCATACTTTTTCTCCCTGATTATGTGATTTTCTCTTTGTTTGTTCAGCACACTCCAGTCCATTCTTCCTCCTGGTCTTTCTACAGCCCACTTCTCATGCTGTTGGGCTGCTGTGGGAGCTCCCATTTGAGGCAATATAAAGCCTGTCATAAGCCCTGTGCTCAGTACTTTCCTGCTCTATGGAGTGACTGTCAATACTGGCACCTGAGTCTAGAGGGATGTCAGTTTTTCTTTTTCCTCCTCAGTGCATCTAGTTTCTGTACAGTTAGTATGTTCAGAATAAAATCCCATCTTTTCTCATTCTGTCCTTGCTCTCAGGCACAGAGGAATGCTCCTAGGATGACGCACCAGGGTTCCCAGACCAGGATAGACACTGTGACTAGTCATCATTTATAGTCTTCTACCTATTGTGTGGCAGAAGATTTCACCAGCACATGCAGAATTTTTTTCTGGGGAGTGCTTGGTGAATGTAGATGCTGTGGTGGATCCCAGTAGGACATGTAAGTACTGTATAGTGGGGTTAAGGACTTGCTGGCTTTAGAGAATCACACCCATAGAAGACCACTTCACAGGTTTGGAGTAGAGAGGTTGGTGCACCACTGATGTGAACATGACAATAAGTCTGTATTGTTTGGCTGACATGAAACAGAGAGAGATCTACAGTTTTTCTGCTAACTTGGTATGGGGTCTGTTACCTTACCAGATTCTAATTGCCTAATCGTGACTCCTTGCTTGGGGACTGCTTCCATGCAAACCAAACAGATGAACTGCTTTGGTATCAGGAGGTGGCTACCTCTTTTTTCCCTATAGAGTATTTTTTGAAGACTCTTGTAATTTATTTTTCAGTTCTCACTTACTATTTTTCATGTCTCACTATTTTTCTCTTCCCTTCCTCATGCATTCTGCTTCATGTCTGTCCTTGGAAAGAGCCTCCTCAATACATCACACACAGTATCCAGCACCTCCACAAAAACAAATGGAAGGCTAAGTGCTAAAAGGGAGAGGATGCATACAAAATGAGCTCAACATATTTCTATATTAAAATTAAAGGTATTAAAATATTTCTGTGTGGTGGGAGGAAACAGTTTTCCCCCTGAAGTTATAAAATGGTAAAACCCCAGGGGGTGGTGACCCTTGAGGTTTTTATCCAATGAGCGCTTCTGCAAAATATAAACATACCACAAGCAGAACGGAAGAGAAGGTGGTTGTAGTTGTTGTTGAAGAAGTAGCCATGTTGTAGAGCCACGAGGAGAGGGCAGGAGCCCCCCTGGGGGGTTCTGCCCCCCCCCCCCAAGCCCCCAGCTGGGGGCTGCAGGGACTTGGAACAGTGTTAGACTGGGCTAAGTGTCTGTAGTTAGAAAGCTGAAGGAGTTTTCTCCACCTTGAGTGGGCAGCAGGAGCAGTGGCAGAGACAGCAGTGAACGGAGGCTATGGCTGAAAGCCAACAGATAAGAACTGAACAGGAGAAGGAGCAGCAAACAGCATGCAACCAAGGAAGACACAGAGCTATCTGAGAGAGCCGAGAGAGAGTCAGCAGCAGAGAGAGGGAGAACTAGCTCAGACAGAGAAAAAGTTGGGGTAAGAACTGAACCAAAAGACCCCAAACTCCTCTGAGACCTCTGAAAGAGAGGAGGATGATGGACTCTTACTTGAAAGTCTTAGAGTGCTACAGCACTGCAGAAAAGAGCTGAAAAGCTCAAAAGGAATGTGGAGGGGGTGACCTTGGCCCCCTCCCACTACTTGAGACAGAGCACAGGAGCTCTGCAAAGGGGCTTGAATCCCCTGAAGATACAGACCGTCACGAAGACGCCTGAGCTTCGTTGATATGACCGTGGTGAGACGACCTTGCCTGGGTGAACGTAGCCCACGGAAGATAAGCCCTTCGCTTGGAGACGAGTGGCTGAGAGGGCTTGGATACCCCCTCGTGTGTACTGGCAGAGATCCAGCTATAGCTGCTGCATGGAAAAGAAGAGATGCCTGCTGCCTTAGAGTCTGCTGCTCTGAAAGTAGAAAAGATCTTTTCCTTCTTCCCTCCTGGACTTTTATTTGGAGGGGAGAAGAGATTTGATCCATTGTAAATACTTTTATGTCATGGTAGAGATAGCTAAGATTGTATATAATGTATTGTAGTATTTATTTTGTACAGTCATTGTAATATATATTCCCTTCCCCCATTTTTGAGTCTCGTGTGGTGTCTGGAAAACCCATCTCACATTAGGTTGAGATGTGGGAGGGGGTTTGGACTAGGGAATTAGATTTTGGAGCTCTCAAACCACGACACCAACACCAACATTCCATATCATGTACAGCAGCTTGAGAATCAGAAGAAAACTGGCTTTACTTACAGACTTCTGGGGAACAGCAGCTTCTCAAGGCCATAAATGTCTTATTGTCATCAACATGGTTTCTCCTGCTCTCAGTGTTTCTCTGAATTGTATAAATAAGGATCAATGCTGAGAAAGGTTGTATATCTTCAGTAGTCATTGACTCTTGTTGAACCAAAAGCCCTTGGGTCCTTGCAGGATCCAATTACTCACTGATCATTAAACTGAAACAACTGCTTCTTCTTAGAATTGGTGATTTTTCTTGTAGTACTGACCTTCCAGACAAGAAGAAATAAAAGTAACAACAATGAACAAACATCAAAAAAACCCAAACCAGAGAAAAATAAGGACAATTAATTGCAATGGAAAGAAATGTTGAACTAGATTTCCTTCCTATGAGTCCTCATTATTCATAATTTAAATATCTGAATAGGAGTACATATACGATGGATAATAGGAAGTCAAAAGATGAGAACTGTTGTGGCACTTTTTCACTGAACAAGTCAGAAGTTTAGGTACTGTTCAGTAGACACTGAATTCAACTCTATACCTAGAAGACAAACTTTCCCATATAAGACAATAAGACATAAACCTCTAAAACCTGATCTGTAACTATATATATACATATTTGTATTCAGGGATATTATCAAGAAGTCATTGCCCTTTTTCTACTGAATCTAGTAGCAGGGTGTAGTCCATGGTAGGACCTAGCTATATGGTTTTGAGGTGAAAAATGTTTTCACCTTTCAGTATTTGCTCTGAAGCTTTGATGGGGAAAGAATTGGGAAAGAGGACTCTGTGGTTTTGAAAACTTCTTGTCTGAGATGGACTCAGGTCAGAGGGCCTTGACTTGCATTAGATATAACAGACTGGAATCTGGACTTGAACTCCCAGAATCAACTGAAAATTTCTCAAAGCCTTATCCAGGCTTATCATCCATGACTAGGAAATCTCTGTTTCCAGTCTAAGTCATGTCAACTCCTAATATTTTTTCCATTAATAAAGTTAGTTTGAAACTATAAAAATCATATTCTGTTCCATGGGATTGCTCCACCCATTGTCTCTTCATCATTGACCTGCTATAAATTTTTATATTTTAGAAAAGTTCACTTCTATTCTCTCTTTTCTAGTTCCACCTCATTTCTACTCTGTGTAGTAGCTAAATATCCTTTTCTTTCTCTTTTTCACACATTTTGAACATTTGCCATTGATTAGCATTTCTTTGTCCTTCGTCAAGTTCCCACGGAAACCTTTGCAAAACCTCCCATAAAAGTCACAAAGAGCCAACACAGCACTTTAGTCATCACTTTCCCAAGTTATTCAGAAGCTGTTTCCTCACAGATCAGTCCCTCTACCTCTTTAATTGTTTGAGTCGATCCCTCTGAAGTGCCTCAAGCTCTTTCTGATTATGAGGTGTTTCCACTGAACACCTTTCCAGATGTTGGGTCACTGGTACTAGACACAAAGAAGAGGTTGTAACCACCTTGCATAGAAACATGGTGGTGATTCTTTTTATGCACTCTGGTATAAAGTTCAACAGGGTTTTTAGGGTTAGGGGTTTTTTTAATTTTTTTTTTTCCTGTTATGTATCAATTGTAAGTTTATGTTTAATTTATAGGCTAGAAATGAGCAAATGACTCAAACACATTTTCAGCAGATATAACCTGCCATCTAAGGTGGTGATATTTTTTTTTTATTTTGATGTTAGTTGTTTCCCTCAGGTTGACCTCAGCTCTCTGTTCATCATTTTGAGAACCTGGCTGAAGCGTTTCACAGTGAAGATCTCCACTTCCTGCCCCATGGTGGTGCTTGTATCTGCTTGTGTAGTATTTCATAAATGTTTGATCTATTATTTGACCTAGGTGACTAGTACAGATCACGTCTGCAATAAATACTTCATAAATTTTAAGGCCAGAAGGGAACATTATGCTCATCTAATCTGACATTCTACAAGCAAAAGGCGATGGGGTTTGACAGGTAGCCCCCATCTTCTGTTTTAGCTGAAACATATATTTTAGAAAGTCTTTTATCAGAGATTTGCAGTGATAGGAAGTCTGCCTTATTTCTAGATAAGTTATCCCGATGACTAATTGCCTTAACTGTAATCCATTGCCACATACCCCCCCCCCAAAAAATTAAAATTAAAAAATTATGCGGAGTCAATTAATTCAGCTTTAGAGTGTGGTCATTAGATCTTCTTGTTACTTGATTTATTAGCTTGCTATAATAAATCTCTTACCCATATAAGCAACTGCACTTGCAAAGAAAATTACAAGCTCAGAGGCTTAGATATATTGTTTACAGATGTTTGTTAAGGAATAAAAAGAAGATTTAAGCTGAGGAAAAAAGATAAATACTAACTTGTTGATCTGTTTGCAGAAAATGCATTTTCCCCATAAGACTATTAAAAAGATTGGATAAATTGTTCATCATAAATAATTGGAGAAGGCTGACTAATGGTCCAAATTGCCTTTGGCATTTCTGTCTTCCCCCTCCTTTTGGAAGATATTACTTCAAATTTTGGGGGGCTGTTTTTGGTGCTTTGTTGTTTTTGGTTTTTTGTTTGTTTGTTTTCCCTCAGATTCAATGATGACTTTCAAGTGAAAGTGTTTTTGTCCTGAAAAGAAATTGTGAAAGGGAAAAAGAAAACAAGTGCTAATTTCTGTTCACAGAAACTAACAACTTCAGTGATAAGCAAATTGGAATAGAAAGTAATTAATAAGTACAGCCTGGGTCTGGTTTTCCATCACTGTAGAATGTAATTAAAATGGAACTTCCATAGATATCACTCTGGAGTAACCAAAGTGTTCCATTTGTTATCGTACCCTTTTCTGACTGATTCCAGAGCTGTGGGATCTAGCTTCCTTCAAGACAACTCTTTTATTTACTAAAGCAAGCTGCCCAAGCAGTGGTCATTTCAGTTCAAATGCACACTACACAAAAATTATCAGTTACCTTGAGATGGATTGTCAGGGTAGGTCTCTTCTGCAATAAATGGGGGTGAGTATGTGTGATGCGTTTCCTCACAGTATAAAGTTTCATATTTAATTCTAACTCTATAGAGCCCCTCGTATTTTGGCAAACTGCAGAATGGTCAGCCTCCAATCTCCATGCCAGCACCCCATGCACAGTCTAGCAAAAAGCAAATGATTGCTCAAAGACCAGCAAAGTGATGTTGATCCAACTTTGTGATTCCTTTGTGCAGGAGGGAGGATTGCTTTGGATTCTCATTTGTGTTAGCTCAAACACATGCCTTACAGCCTTGTGTGAAAACATAAATATATGCTCCACTAGTCAGAATGGCTAATTAGTGATAAGCCTCCATCCATTTGGGCACTGGGTAAAGAGGGCAAGAGTGAGCAGCCTCTCCTCAAGAGCCCAGAGCAGCACTTAAAATAGCAGAATACAAACCCATCAGGAACTCAGAGACAGGATGAGGATTTCTGGAGAGGCTGGAGGTACAGAAGCTCACAAGATCGAGATCATTTACAGAACATAAAGACTCGGTTCTGGTGCTATAACAAGATTAGGTGTCTGTAGTTTAGATATACCTGCAATGAGTCATTAGCAATCCTCAGATAAAGCAGCGTTAATTTGATCCCATCACATTTTCCACCTTTCACCAGACCGTGCAATTAGCTAGGGATGAAGCACATGGAAAGAATCTTTGATGAAAGTGTGATGAAAATTCTTAATGGGTGGGATTTAAACCAAATGGATTATAAACCGTTATTAACAGCTCACCTGTAAATCCTGATAATTTTTCTTTCTATGAGTTTCTAGTGTAATATTTGCACATCCTGATTATAAATTTTAAGAAAATAGCTTATAACTGTGGTTAAAATGCAGCATTAAAGCGGTTAAACTGCCTCCTTATTAGCATCAGAACTATAGTCAAAACACATTATACTTGGCTAATAAATTTATTCTTTATGTAATGGAAATGCCATCAAAGCATAGTTAATCTGAATTGAATTAGATTATAATTGGAGCTCTTGTGCACAAGGAATGAAAATGATTCTTTATTGTTGCAAACTGACAATGCAGCATTTGTTACTACCTCCTCACCACTCTTCTAAGTGGCAGCTGTAATATTTGTGTGAGCATCTCATAAGTTCTGCATATAATATTACTGTGTGTCTGAGCATGGAGCTCAGTAGTAAGACAGAGGAAAATGGATTGCTCTGAATGCAATTTGTCACACTTTCAACCCATTCATTTAGAGGTTAAATGTATTTGAGAAACAGTCTTGTGCATAAGCATACTCCCACCTTTCAAAGCACGCACTCATCTTTAAAAAGAATAGAAATCAGGATGCTGGGAGCTATCAACCTGTCAGCCTCACCTCTATGCCTGGGTGGATCACAGAAGAGATTTTCCTACAAGCTCTGCTAAGGACACGTGGTGGACAGGGAGGTGATTCAAGACATTCAATGTGGCTTCACCCAGGGAGAGTCCTGCCTGACCTACCTAGTGGCCTTCTACAATGGAGAAACTACATCACTGGACAAAGGAAGAGTTACGGATGTCACCCTATCTGGACTTCTGTAAAGTCTTTGACGTGGTCTGCCACAACATCCTTCTCTCAAAATTGGAGAGAGAAGGACTTGATGGGTGGATAAGGAATTGGCCAAATAATCACATCCAGAGAGTATTGGTCAATGTCTCAATGTCCAGTTGGATATCACTGACAAGTGATGTCCGTCAGGGGTCTGTACTGGGGCTGTTTCATATCTTCATCAATGACAAAGACAGTGGGATCCAATACACCCTCAGCAAGTTTGCAGACAACACAAAGCTGAGCGGTGTGGTTCACACTCCAAAAGAACAGGATACCATCCACAGAGACCTGGACAAGCTCAAGAAGCAGGCCTATGGAGCGTCATGATGTTCAATAAGGACAAGGGCAAAACCCTGCACCTGGGTAAGGGCAACCCTTATCAATAGAAGCTGAGGGATGGCTGGATTGAGAGCAGCCCTGCCGAGAAGGACTTGGGGGTGCTGGTGAAGAAAAAGCTGGACATGAGCTGGATCCCACTGTCTATATCATTGATGGAGATATTAAACGGTCAATGTGAATTGCAGCCCACAAAGTCAATGGTATCCTGGGTTGCATCAAAAGATGCATGATCAGCAGGTCAAGAGAGGTGATTTTTTTTTCCCTTTACTCTGGTAAGACCCCACTTGGACTACTACGTCCAGCTCTGGGGTCTCCAATATATCAGGACATGGACCTGCTGGAGCAAGTCCAGAGGAGGGCACAAAGGCGTTCAGAGGGCTGGAGCACCTTTGGTATGGAGACAGGCTGAGAGAGTTGGGAGAAGGCTCTGGGGAGATCCTATCACAGTTTTTAGTACCTAAAGGGGTCATAAAAGAAAGGTAGGGACAAACATTTTAGCAAGGCCTGTTGCAATAGGAGAAGGTGTATTAGTTTTGATCTAAAAGAGAGTAGATTTATAATAGATATAAGGAAGAAATTTTTTATTAAGTGGGTGGTGAAGTACTGTCACAGGTTGCACAGAGAGGTGGTAGATGTCCTATCCTTGGAAATGTTCAATATCAGGCTGGATGAGGCAACTTGATCTAGCTGAAGTTTTCCCTGTTCACTGCAGAGGGTTTCACTATCATACCCCAGGGTTTGACCATACACATCTAACTTACTGACTGCTTACCCAATGAGCTGAACCAATTTCCCCAAGACTTTATGTGGGCAACTTAACCTCTCTAGTGAACACCACATGATAAAAGAACAAACATGTCAGGGAGTTCTGTGTCTTTCCATCATCTGCAGGACATCAGAAAGTATCCACAAATGGTAATGTGCACAGGTCCTCTCTTACACTGCCACACTGGTAGATTCACTGCAGAGAGGGGTTGCAGTGAGGGCAGGATGTGCAGTGCTCTGCTAACAGCGATTTTCTTTTGCCTAAGAGCGTGTGTATGGTGAAGACAGAGATGTGTGTGTGCCATCAGCCACATGGCCTGAGGTCCTATGTGGACTCTTGTCCCTGTTATAGGAGGAGAACTGTTGGCAGCAGCAAGAGGAAATCCAAAGTTAAAAGCAAGGGGTAGATGTCCCCAGTCAGGAAACAAGCAGCCTTACCACAATGTCATTTACGCACATCATCAAGGAAACAATGTTAGAATCATTCTAGTAAAAAGTATGTCTACTGACACTTGTGTCACTAATATAACTCTACTGTGGGTGTAAGGCCTGGGAAAAGAGAAGAGGGAAGTTGCAAGGAGTGATTATCTTTCACTTCCTTTTTTTTTCCCCCTCTTGTTTTCCTATTCTAAACCAAAACAAATGAGCAAAATACATGTCACCCACTCATAAAAGTGATCAGTGCTGTAAACAAAGAGAAAGTAGGCTATTAATAAAGTAAAGCTGAGCTGAGAGCAAAGGGAACATTCCCTATAAGTCTGTCTGATTTGTGTCATCTATCCCAAATTTACAATGTGGCAATTTCTTGTTGCTTATAAACCATTAAAATTTGCAGCACAGTAAGCAGCTAATGTAATTTTGCCTGCAAGTGGTATAATATCTTGGATCCACAGGGAGATCAGCATACTCATGTCTTATCATTGCCTTCTGTGGTAGGTAAAAATGCCCAGTGCTACTGGGCTTAGGCCCAGTGTGAGTTAGTTGAAGTTCCTTACTGACAACCTGGGGCTCAGTTCCACTTATCTGCAAGTTCTCATTCAGCTTGAATCATCACAGTATCAGAGCATCTTTCAAAAAAACACATTAAGCAATCAGATTAGTACTCAGCACATCTAGTTTTATCTCTCTTGTCTCTTTGTCTTCCTAACAGTAGCACAGGGCAAAGAGGACTTTACACAGAGAGATGACATTGCTACCAAAAACCAGAATACATCCCAAGCCAGCCTGGACAAATGCTATTAATGCTTCAAAGTCAAACACTGAAAAACATAGAAAATTCATAATGAAGGTTGTCTGTGAAATGTTTATTGTCTCTTTTATTTAGTATTCATTAAATACACAGGTTTTGTTTTTAGGGGATTTTTTTTTGACTCCTTATTTCATGCAGTACCATAGATGGAGAGTTCTTAGATGTTTTTATCTTTTATTTTATATTTTAGATGTATATATAATTATAGGAAACATATTCTACATGTATACATCATTTCCACCTTTTTGCAGCTTATTGACTACAAGCAAAGAATTTAATTTACCTATGTTCTTTTTGAGGTGTTCAGCAATTTTTCCTGTTGCCCTTGAGGACAGTTAATTAACTGATATTTATATCTTTCTGAAAGGAAAGGGAGAGGTGTTAGCTCCCATTTTCCCTTCCTGGGCTGGTGTTTCAAATCATAATGACATATAATATGGTTCAGATTCACCCTCTCTACCTTTGCTAGTCCTTTTTTGCTCTTACCGTCACCAATCCCAGCCCCACCAGATCCCTGTTTCAGTTTTCTGCTTTACTTTAATTGGTTTGGCTTTTTCCCATTTTGCATTTCAGCATTACAGCTTTGATGGTGTCATGGCGTCAAGATCAACATAGTACCTGACTCTAACCCGAGGTAACTGATGATAACCATTAAAACAGAAAGTCTGGCTTTACCCTGTAGACCTGTTTTTGCAACACTTAGTCAATTTTTCCCATGTCATGTTGAAAACCTACAGAGGAACAAAAACGGGGCAATGATAGAGAAAATAAGATTAAAACAAGGGTCAAATCTTCCTTTTTCTGCTAAGAGCAAAAACAGTTACATTGACTTGAGCTGAAGCAGAATGGATCTATGGAAAACTGTATCATGCAAATCCTACCTCCAGCTTGCTCATATATCCACAAGCTGCACAGCTGCCAAAAGCAAGAGGATGGCTCAAAAAACTCACAAAAGCAAGTCCTCCACATGTCACCCTCACACTCGCAGCAGTTTTCCTGCATTCGCATCTCTGGCTACAGGCCTTTCAACTACTCAGCTTGAAAGCCTGTGCTGACAGAGATAACTTAAATGTTCTCAAAAACCTTTAAAGCTCAATTAGATCTGTAAAATATATTTCAAATCCTTCCTGTTGCAAAGAGCTGGAGTGAAAGAGTCTTAAAACCTGGGTGGTCACCCTGAAGCATGTGAGTAGAAAGGTGTGTTGGCAAGGAGACAGACAGAACTTCATGTTGTACATTTTCTTTGCTCCTCAGAGATAAATTTACCTTTACCTGGTTTCTGGTCCTGTTGAACACTAACAGAGACAAAACTCAGATCCTGGAGAGTTAGACATTGTTTCCAGGAATGGCTGGGCACTAGTTTGGTCTTAGCCAAAACCATAAACAGTGCTTGTGCCTGGAAGAAGCTTTAGCAGGAAGCTTCATCTTGGTAATGCTCCTGCCCCATGGACCTTCTGCAGCACAGAGACCACCCATCCAAAGCACACTTCTGACAAAATATGTTTAACCTCCTGTGGAATATGGGTCGGACAGAACTGGTCAAATGATAGCAGCCCTGCACCTGCAGCCACGTGGGTTTGCACCGAAAAGGATGTTGAGATGGAGTCGTGTAGTGAGCATCAGCAAAACAAGTCTTATACTTTGATAAACTAGTGAGGGTGAGAAGGTTTGGGAAACCTCAAACCTGTCTGTGGCCTTCATTTCTCAGTGTCTCCATTTAACCATCCACACACTATTACTGTCTGTCTTGTCTAATTTAGAGTGTAAATTCTTCAGAGCAGGGTCTATCTCTCACTGTGTGTTTGCATGGTGAGGCCCTGATCCTGACTGGCAGCTCCAAGTACACTACAAATCCATTTTAATATATCCCCGAATTGAAAATTCTATGTCTCTGAGCCTTAGGGAATGTGGGACTCTATTCAGGGAAAGCAGAAGCTCTGAAAAAATACTGAAAGGTCATTGCAGACAGTGTACTAAATATGAACTGTGAATGTGGAGTTGATGGCTAAGAGACAAAGCTAATTTTGCTCTTGGTCAAATGCAAGCAAGTCAAACAGGACAGTGGAGGCATCATTAACCATGTATTAGGATACTAGGGGAAGCCAGGGCTGACATGTGCCTCCATTTCTCATGTCTATCCTTCCAAAAAGTTGTATAGAGAATAGAAAGGATGTAGAAAGAGACCAAAAAACATTTAAAGCCTGGAAACCTCAACAAACTTCAGTTGCTTGAATGAGGCATCCAAGTGAGAGTCATATTTGCCCTAGAATAGTTAAATAGATACTGGAGACAGACACCTTCAGGGGATATTCACATTTGAAGTTAGTTAAAACGTCTTATGGAGGAGCATCCACTGATTAAAGAGGGATGCTCAGGCAAGTAGGTACAAGTAGTTGCCTGAGTTTGGTACCATCAATCTTCCCACTCCAAGAAAGAATAATTTTGACACTGAGTGTATTTAGCTTGTGCAAAAAGGGTTAAGAGGAGACTTGCTGACCCTGTAAGTACCTACACAGGAAGACAGTTTTCAATGGAACAGGGCTCTTTCATCCCTCAGTCAAAGGTATAACAAGATTCACTGACTGGAAGTCAAAGCCAGACAGATTCAAACTAAAGATAAGGTAGAACAATTTACAATGGAGGTGTTATATTTTCCGTGACTTGAAGGCTCTAAATCAAGATGTGGCGTCTCTCTAAAAGATATACTGTAGCTTAGCCATTAGTCATGAAGTTACAGAAATTGCTAGGTGATATGTCGGTTACATTAGATGGTCATAAAAGCACTGTCTAGTGATAAAATGTACTAATCTAAATAATGATATTAAATATTCCATCGTAACAAATTGATGTTGCATATACTGTACCATCTCTGTGTTACTCAGTTAAAATTGCCCACTCTTTTATTGTCTGATGGAAGTGGACAAAGTACATGGCTTCATCAGCACCACAAACAACAGACATATATTCATCCCTCCCTACAGACTGTTTATAGCCTAATCCATCATCTCCAGAAATCATCAGGTCTCAAGGTAAAAGCTGTAATATTGTTCATATATATATATATGTACATATATACGTACATACATACATCAGGGGTGTCTTATGGAGTTTTTTAAGAAGCACATTTAGGCTCCTGAGAATGGTTTTTCAGAACTGAAGTCCCTCTGCTCTGGAGGAATTGCTTGTTTCCTGGAGATGTTGTAATTCTTCTGGACTGCACTCTCCACTCTTGATGGAGTGTACAAGGGCAAATAACTTACACACGGAAAGACTAAAGTGAGGAACATGGTTTCCTGAGCTTTTTTTAGTTGATATAGCTAAAGGAATTATAGGAATTACTGGACATATTTCCCCCTCCTACTGCTGCACAATCAATAGTTGTAGATGGTTTCCATTGTCCAGTGTCATGGTTTAACCCCAGTCAGCGACTCAGCCCCACCCAGCCACTCTCTCACTTTCCCCTGTGGGACTGGGGAGAGAATTAGAAGGGTAAAAGTGAAAAAACTCAAAGTTGAGATAAAGGCAGTTTAATAGGGAAAGCAAAAGCTGTGCACACATGCAAAACAAACCAAGGAATTCATTCCCCACTTCCCAGGGAGATCTTCAGCCATCTCCAGAACAGCAGGGTGTCATTACATTGACGTTGACTTCGGAAGACAAACGCCATCATTCCAAATGTCCCCTCTTCTTTCTTCTTCCCCCACCTCCATACACTGAGCATGATGCCATATGGTCTTGAATATCACTTGGGTCAGCTATCCTGGCTGTGTCTGCTCCAAACTCCTGGCACAGCTCAGGCCTCCTTGATGGTGTTGTGGGTGAGGAGCAGAAAAGGCCTTGGCTGTGTGTGAGCGCTGCTCAGCAACAACTAAACCATCCCTGTGTTATCAACACCGTTTCCAGCACAAATCCAAAACACAGCCTCCTACCAGCTACTTTGAAAAAAATTAACTCCATTCCAGCCAAAACCAGCACACCCAGGTAGTTGCAAGTAAATCTGAAATGTCCACTAGATTTAAGACAAGGTGGTGTTTGCTATAAAGAGTACCTGTTCTGGGTGAATGGCATGGTGTGCTGCTCAGCATTGAGGCTGTCAAAGTACATTTGTCTGTGATATGGCGGACTAAACTTTGTTTTGCTATGCATGCAGGACAGCTGTCAATCATACAAACCTGAAAGGTGTTCAAGGTGTTCAGATAGGAGAAAGCCACAGCCAGCTATGAAATGAGAACAGGGCTTCAAGTGCCAGGATACTCTGAATATTCATCACTGCAGTTTTGGATTTGGTTTTGTTTTTTAAGAAAATGATGAATTTGAGGAAAATTGAGCAAATAATTGCTGTCTGTGACAGCTGCAATTAATGTGCTAATAAGGGAAGGTTTCTGAAGCTCTTATTTTCCAGTAACTAAGAAATTTCAGATACTTACCCCACTGCTGCACGTTGTCAGTGATCATTCTGTAGGAAAAACAAATACTCTGAAAGTGAAAACTAAACTACAAAGAAAAGTTTCCTGGCAAGCCTATTATTAATCCAGAATGACATTAGGTAGACAGGATGTTCTTGTGGCTATTTCACTAATCTGAAGACCAGGAGACATGGGCTTCATCACAGCTTCTTAAACATATCCATACGACTTGGTGAGTCAACTCAACCTCTTGTTGCACTCAGTTCCTGTGAATAGCACTTGTTTTCCACTACCTTGTTTTGCCATCTCTGTAGTCTAATTTCAGTTGTGCGGCCCCTCATTGCTATGACGCTGTATATTAACCAGCCCTTGAGATGGTTCAATCTCAGATGTTGCACATCACATTAATGAAAAATTATAGGAAAGGACTCTACCAGCCATGCAAATGGAAACTTAAACTCTGCATCTAGCAGAAAATGTACTTGTTTTTACACTCCTGGGGAAAAAAAAGCTTCTCTCCATGGAGAGAGTGAAAACAATTGGTAGTCACCATAATTTTCATCTCTACATCACTAAAGTACTTTGTGAAGGCTGATAAGTACCATTAACCCCATTTTACAGATGGGTTGAAAACAGCATCATGGAGCTGCAAAGTGAGTTGCTCAAGGCCATAGAGGAACTCAGCAGAAGTTATGCAAATAGAAACCAGGTCTCTTGATGCCAAACCCTATTCCTTGTCCCACACAGCTTCTACACAGGAGACCTGACCTAATTCCAACATACATGAGAGTGGCATCTTCCTTTGCAACAAGCCTAAGCATGTATATGGAATGGATGAATAAGCCTGCTTCTCCAGTGCTCACCATTCTTGTGCAATAATTGCTCTGCAGACGTTTTTGTGAGCTTGATGAATGTTTTATTTACATGGAAATGTCTCAGCTAACACCCACAGTAAACACAAGGCGGTAGTCAAAACGTTAGTACATCTATTATCACACAGAGTGGGCTGAAAGATATACCCATGTCCGCTGTGAGCAGCCTTATTCTATTAGCGCTGCAGTGCTTTACTATCTGTATGGAAGACAAGCCATTCGCTTTCACATGATGGTGACCATGATTTAAGGGCTCCCACTCCCTGAGGCTGCTTATTTCTCTATTATATATTTGAAATATTTGAAACCATTTTTAAATGATGTTTGCAATTAGGACTCTAAGGAGGATGCCCATTTGTAGAGCCAGTGCATAGTAAATTAGGTATCTGGGGTTTGCAGTGGTTTGGAGGTGTTGCGAGTACTCAGCACATGAGTCCTTGATGCAAGCTTTGTCTGCCAGAGACACATTACGATCATCACAATGGTGGGCAGGGAGCTGAGAGGCTGTTTCTAGTCGTGGCTTTGCTGCCATGTCTGCATGAGTCATGTACAGCTGGATCCACCCTGATTAACTTCAGGTGTTTCACTGAGCAAACTGATTTCACAGTCTCAGGGCTCTTCTGTAGTTGATGGATCCATAAGATCTCCATCTCCCATTGTAACTGCCAGTCTATACTGACTGACAATAAAATCCGTTTACACTCATAGTTAGTCTGTTCCTTACAGCTAATAGATTTGGTGCAATTCCAGTTTACAACAACTGCAGAGCATTAGATTACAAGGTCTCCCTCATTACATGTAAGGATCATCAATGACAAGGTTTCACCAACTGAATACTCACAAACTCAGGTCACTGGGACTATATTTTTGGGGGATTTCATCTGTGTTTTGCATATGTAAAATGAGTATAATGACATTATACCTTATTCAGTGGAGAGCAGCAGCACAGAGGAACTGAAGCCTTCGTTACTGATATATTTGTTCTACCCCAGATATCATAGCCTGATTCACATGAACAGCATTTCTGTAGGATAACGGTGAGGCCAGTAGTAGCTTATTTAATGATGACAAATACCACATGCTTCAGATGACCAAAGGACACTCAAAGTGTTTAGGATTAAAGGAATAGTGGTTGAAAATAGCATATTTTTCATAGCATTGAAAAATACTAGTAAGAAAAGCCATGGATGCACAGAAAGCTGCTGCCAAAATACAAGTCTACGATGGACGGAAAGTGCTATGGAAATACTACAAAAAATATTATCATTTGTTATTACAGCCGCAGTGTAATGTGGCCATTTTCTATAGCTGAACATGCCATCTTTTTTTAAATTCTTTTGCCTCATATAGTTGAGGAAATTATAGCTGATCTACTCACTGTGAATCTGTGTCTGCATATGTACATGCAGAAGTACAGGTACTGATTTGCAGGAAAGAATGCAATGGAAGCCTTTTATAATGTAGGAAATAAAGGGAGAGGTTGTTTTGTCAGCAGTTTGAAGTCCTCTGGAATTTGGCTATTCAAGTCAACTTGTAAATATATTCTCCAAGGCAAAAAACCCCTAAAACTATTCCCAAATAAAATATTACCTTGTCTTTTGACAGCCTGGGGTAGAGATAAGACATGGGGATGCTCTAACATCATTTTGAAAAATTCGCTGTTAATGAGAAATCATGTGCATGACTCATTTCTATTCTGTCTGATTTTTATTTGTGGATTATTTTTTCCACTGATTAATACCTATCTGTTTCAGTCATTCTTATTTTAACATTGTTAACAATCTTAACAATATTTCAGAAAATATCGTCCTTTGAAAAATGCAAATGCTTAAGAATATTTTAGTATCTTAACAGTGCAATATTTGAGTAATATAATTTACCTCATTATGGAAATGTACGGTCCCAGACTTTGCTTACCAGTTATAAATGTGTGTGATATAGATGCACTTAAATTTGTCAGAGGCAGGAGATTGTATACATAAAGGGACAAAGGGGAGATGAAAAGGAAACCACTGGGTCAATCTTCTGAACATTTTAAATGGTTATACACTATTGTAAACTGTATGGGGAATAAGCCAGAGGAACTGGGAATCTTAATACATAATTAGAATTATGTCTTAATTGGCTTAGCAGAGGTTTGCTAGGCTAATTGATGTGACTGGAATATTGATGTAAAAAGGTATGGCTTGTTCAGAGAGGACAGTGGAAAAGAGAGAGCACGTGGTTTATAGATGAAGGACATCATTGGCTCTGAAAGACTGAATTCAGTGTGAGACAGACTTGCTGAAACCATCTTGGTGAAATAGAAAGAAAGCCAACAGAGTGGTGGGATGAGCTAGTCTAAATGACCATAAAATAGGCCAGTGATATGAATGCAGTGAATAGCTACCAGAATATTTCACACCCCAGGGGTTGTTGTCAGTGGGGCACATTGACACCAAACATCAGTCAGGACAGAAACACAGCAAGAATGGCAAATTCCTGGGTTTCTTTGGGAGCTACCTTTCTCACATCAACCACCCCAAATTTTGGATATAAAAGTCTTTGTAGGTACTCTTCTGATCAATAGATATGAATTGATTGAGAAAATAAAGTAGGAAGACAGAAGAGGGTGAATACTCTGATTCCTTTGAAGATAACAGAGAGAGAAACTCTCTGAAAATAAAAAGCAAAAAGGACTTAAGAAAAGACACGATGATAAATTCAACTAATTGGTAGAGAAGATCTCTTGGGAACCAAATCTAGGGGGAAAGAGTTCCAAAAAGCTGACTGAGGCAGCCTCGAGGCTCAAATTATCATGTGGGAGATGTAGGAAGGTTAATAAGAGCTTATCTGATGCATCAGCCTCTCCATTCTATGAAATTTAGGAAACAATGAGAAAGACAGTGGAAGGTAGGTCAAGTCAGTGGAAAATAATATAAATACAAGCACATAGAGACAAAGAAAGGACAAAATACGCAAAAGATTTACAGCAATACAAAAGCATACTGGGTAGGTGCAGTAGTAATAAGAAGAAGAGGAAGGAAAGACTGTGAAGAAGTAACCCAGCAAAACATATTTATTTTTAACTTGAATCAGTTAATTCACCATGCGATCCTGCAAACTGTTGTACTGGCAAAAATGAGCAGTAATGCAAGAGAAAAAAGAGATGGCAAAGGGAAAGGAGGAGGGGGCTGGTACCTGCCTAAAGCAGTTCTGTCACTAAAAGAAGTCTAAGTGCAGGACCATTACTCAATAGACAAAGAAAGAAGATAACTCATGATGGGGCTGAAGCATTAAATGCCTTTTTGCTTTAGTCTTCTCTAGAAAGATTAGCTGCGATTGGATGACTAATAAAATTAATACCAGGGTTGAAAGAGTGAGAAACCAATAGTGAAATAAGAAAGGTATGGTAAGAAATTATTTGGACCAATTAGATGGTTTCAAATCAGCAGAGTCTGAAGTAGTTCCTCATATAATATTTAAGAAATTAAGTGTTTTGTTAAGAGTTATCTTTGATAATTCTTGGACCATGATAAAGTCTCAGTGTCAACCCTCTTCCTTGACTTCAGTAAGGCTCTGAGACATCAGTCTTTTAATAAATCTGGGCTTCAGATGAAGCTACAATAGAAGTGGATGTGCTAGAAGAATTTCCTGTTCATGAAAAGAAGTTCCACATGAAGGCTGGCAGTGGTCAGTTCTTGGTCTGATACTGATCAATATTTCACTGAAGACTGAGAGGATGGGATAAACTCCATTTCTTAGTACCGTAGATTACACCTAACAAGGAGATCTTGCAAACATGTATAAACAGTGCTATGTTTGTAGAATTAAAATAATTTTATTAGATATTTCTGCCTATCTGTGTCTGAATAACATAGCCATTTTTGTATCTTGTCTTGCCACTATATACTACAGTGAAAAAACCCCATCATGGTAATGGGTAACCAGACAGATGTGCATCTTAGGTGCAGGTATTACTCCTGATTAACTCATTAGCAGATGTAACATGACCAGTTTTGCACTCCATACATTTGTATGAGAAGCAAAAAACGTCCAATGAAAGGAAACAAAAATTATTAGAGACCAGAAAAAATGTGTCCATGGAAGGAAGGTTGAAGGTTTGAGGTTTGAGGCACACTCTGAGTTTATTAAAACTCTGCTGCAAAGAAGATGTGAATATGTACTGTAAATGATCACCATAAGCAACACAAGAAAATACCCAGATGAAAATGTCTAGTTTAATAAAACATTCAAAAGCTAAGTGTAGATAAACAATGGGAATTTTCCCTGAAGAGGCAAAATATGTTTCTAAGAACAGGCCAAGAAAGGATCTGTGGGAAATGGCATAAATTCAGCTCAGACAAGGAATTAATTAGATGGAATCTCAAAGTCTCTTCCACTCTAGTACTCTGTCACTCCATAATTTTTATCATCTGAGTTTAGAAAAATTTTCAACCCAATATATGGAGTTCAAAAGAATTATGAAAAGTTGCACCCTACAGACGGTGGGATTAAGTGCACCCTCAGCATGTGTGAAGACAACACCAAGCTGAGTGGTTATGGTTGACAAACCTGAAGGATGGAATGCCATGCAGAGGGACCTGGAAAAGTTCAAGACGTGGGCCCATGTAACCTCATGAGGTTCAACAAAGTCAAGTGCAAGATCCTGCACCTAGTTGAGGGGAATCCACTGTATCAAGAGAGGCTGAGGAATGAAGGGATTGAGAGCAGCATTTCCAAGAAGGACTTGGGGGAGCTGGTGGATGAAAAGCTGGACATGAGCTGGCAATGTGCACTTGCAGCCACATCCTGGGCTTCAGCAAAAGAAGCATCACCAGCAGGTCAAGGGAGGTGATTTTCCCCCTCTGCTCTGGTGAGACCCCATCTGTAGTGTTGCATCCAGCTCTGGCATTCCCAACATAAGAATGATGTGGATCTGCTGGAGTAAGTCCAGAGGAGGACACAAAGGTGCTCAGAGGGCTGGAGCACTTCTGCTATGGAGACAGGCTGAGAGAGTTAGGGTTGTATAGCCTGGAGAAAAGAAGGCTCTGGGGAGACCTAACTGCATCTTCCAGGACTTAGAGTGGACTTAAGAAGGATGGATACAAACGTTTTAAAGGAGTGTCTCAGTTTGAGACAATTTGGAGGGGCAGAGACCTCGGACAGAAGTCTCCTCCCTTGGATTCAATACCCCGGGTTTATTCAAGAGAGAGAGAGAGAGAGAGAGAGATCAAATGCACCTGGGTGTAAGTGAAAAAATAACTTTTCACCAAGAATAATCTAGTAACAATACTGATAAAACTGGGTTAAACCAACTGATGAGGAGAAACTTCTCAAGCCCTGCCCACAAGACCAAATTGAAATGGCAGCCAGCCTCCCCTACTCAAAGAAAATACATGTGGCCACAGGACAGAGAAAAGATGGCCACCTTCCATGTGGTTCACCTCCTCAAACCTGGCAGGAATGGTTGGAGAATCAGTGCTGGCAGATAGCCGGGATCAGATACCGGCAGATGCTTGCACGGTGTTGGAGTGAGGCTGCAGTGCTGGTAGAG